>NC_051186.1:2666388-2868523 GCF_013339695.2 Rhipicephalus sanguineus
AGCATAATTAGTTCGGAAGGCCATTGTCACGTAGCGGACTCAAAATGATCTGATGACGACGCTCGCCAAATAGCTAGCATTGCTGGTTCTTTTTGATACAGTTTCCTCTGACTAAAATTTTAAATTTCCATGCACTACCTTGGTCAGCACTTAGGCATGTTGAAATCTGTCCTTTCCTATAAGTATGAGCAAAAACTTCAGTACACTTCTAGTTGCATGACCAGTTACTTCAACTCGCTTTGAAGAGATCAATCTTTCGTTGCCTTGGTACAAACCATAACCATTTTTGTCATTCCCTGAACTTCTCAAGAATCAAAGGATGTTCCGAGCGCTGTTGATGAGCATGAGGACAGCACAACCTTCTTCGCAACGATATCTAACAACATCACTCTACGTTTCACTCGGCTTTTCGCGATTATGTCTTGTCACAATAATTTTTTTTCGTTTTAGTTAACCATTGCCCCTCCGTAACACCTTTCTCAGCTACAATACAAGAGGTAGCAACAAAATAATCAAATAACCATGACTGATGTGTTTGCTACACTAACACACCACACAAGCAGTACTCAACTTGCATACCACGCAGGAATTCACCACCCTGGCCACGGCTGCCAGCGCTGAACTCCCGGCTCAAGGTGGATGCCCTCCACAGAAAAGTGTCCTGTACCGAGCCTGGATATGTGGGCTCCAGGGCAGTGATGCGAAGGGTTGCGTCACACACCTGCAGAGTTTTGTGTGGGTTGGAAGGAAACCGGCAACAGTATACAACCAGCTACATGCAGTACAACCGTAACTGTGTGATTCAACACCCCTATTTCTCTCATGATGATTGCCAAGTGCAGCTTCGATCGCCTTATGTTTTATTATGGCTGTCGCCGCATCTCTGCATATTAATGTCTATGAAATTGTGGTGCAATCAGTACGTGTGATTTTCATTCCTGCATTTTTTTTCTTCAATACAAGAGAGCTACCACGATCAGATATTAAGCTCTATGTACCTCCCTTTAACCGTGGCATCACCCTTGACGAAACTATATAGCGGCGGAAACTTCGTTTACCGCGACTGCTGCGTTCTTTTCAATCGCTGTAGTTCGAGCCGCGCAAGATGCCTTTAAAAATAGAGAAATGACCCAAATTAGCCTTTCACATTCCTCCTTTCTGCAATCTTTTAACAGCATGCATAAGAATGAATAAGATTGGGTTTGTCCTCACTACCATGACGTTGAGGGCGTAATAGTGCGGCAAAAGTAACAAAAGTACGCAGCTTTGTTGTTGTCGTCCCTGTTGTACGGCGCCCGAATACAAATGAACATGCCGTCGACCGCCCCGATGCAGCCTGCGAACCTTGCGTCCATGTTGACAAAGCCTTCTTTCGCTGCGGCCAGTTCCTGGGCGCTGGCAGGGAGGCGATCCACTCATCGCCGAGGCGCTCGACAATCGCTTCGACGACAGCGTGAATCGAGCGCCTCACACTTCACTGGTTCGTCGCCAAATCCTCGTCGCTTGCGATCGCGCCCTGGTAGCTGCCCGTGGCGAAGAAACGACGGGCGCAAAGCACTTGCTGCTCGATGGTCGCGGCGGTTCGCGTGCCAGTACGCCGCCTCTCCAGGTCCTGGCGAAGCTCTTCGCACAGCCATCGCGCCATGTCTTTCGTCAAGCGGTACCGCAGGCGGAACATCTCCTTGGGCATCGAGAAAGCATCGCGGTGCTCGCGGAATCCTCTTTCTGTCTGCAGCTGCAACCACTGCACGATGATGATGATGATGACCTTTATGAATATGGCTCACACCCACTTTGTAGGATTGGCCAAACGATGAACGGCAGCGCCATTTTTACAGCGAAAGCTGTTATGAGATCATTTCACCGGCCGTTTTTGGCGCCGTAGTTTTCCGCCGCCGCCGCCGCCGGTGTCCGTAACCAGTGTCGCTCGAAATAAGAAAAAAATTCCAGGATGGAAGGAGGTTCGAACCTGGGCCCTCTGCGTAGGAGCCCAGTATTCAACCTCTGAGCCATGCCTGTGCTTGAAACTGCTTTGCAAAAAGGTCCTGTACAGGCTTCATGTCGGGAAGGAACCACATTAGCATATGCAATATAGCGTGGTAGAAGAGTAAAATAAGCACCAAGCGTCGCACAGCGCGAATTCTGTACCAGGCGTCACACAATGGGAATTGCGCAACGAGTAGGCTGTTGAATGCTTCCAACCCATTACAAAGATCTCTGCCATAATTCGTTCATCGTCATCAGGCACAGCCTCAACAAAGTGCGCATAATGCCTTACATGCGTTTAGCAGGTACCACGGCTCTCCGTAGAATGACGAAAAATGGCACAGTGCCTGCTGCCCTACTTCTCAAAAATTACAATGATTTATAGCGTAGTGGGTTCCTCGCAAGTGCCCTTGTATTGGTTGCCAAGGAAGCCCATAAGCGCAGGATCCATTTCCTCGAGGTCTCCGTAAAATTACAATGATTTAGAGCGTAGTGGGTTCGTCGCAAGTGCATTTGTATTGGTTGCCAAGGAAGCCCATAAGCGCATGATCTATTTCCTTGGGGTCTCAGTAAAGTTCTTCGCCCCCCACCCCCCGTCTCTCTCCCAGGTCAACGTATGCTATACAGCATGAAGGGGAGGGAAATAGCGACCGGGCGTCACCCAATGCAAATTACATAACTGGTGGGCCGTTTAAAGCTTCCAAACCCATTACAAAGGGCTGAGCCATAAATACTTCATCGCATCAGTCGTCGCGTCAACAAAGTGCACATAATGCCTTAGAGACGTGTAGCTGGTGCCTCGCTTCTCCGCAGAATGACGAATAATGGCTTGGTAGGTGCTTCCCAACTTCACAAAAAATGTCATTTATGGCGTAGTGGGTACCTTTCTAGTGTACTTTTATCGTAGTCCCAAGAGAGCTAGCTTACAACGTGCTCTAGAAACGCCGCTCTTCCAGCTTTCGCTGTGACTGTGCTGCGGTTTCAGCGCAGACCTGGCGTTTTTTCTTCCAGCGTTCTCTTGCGGCGAGAACCACAACTTCGAACAAATCAAATTCAATAACGAGCTTTCACTTTTACAAGCAAACTTTACATACACTACTTTGTGATATTATTTACCGAAACATGCTAGCAAAGTAATTTACGGAATTACACCGACTCGTAAGTATAATAATAATTAATATGTGGGGTTTAACGTCCCATAACCACGATATGATTATGAGAGACGCCGAGTGGAGGGCTCCGGAAATTTCGACCACCTGGGGTTCTTTAACGTGCACCTAAATCTAAGTACACGGGCCTCAAACATTTTCGCCTCCATCGAAAATGCAGCCGCCGCGCCCGGGATTCGATCCCGCGACCTTCGGGTCAGCAGTCGAGCGCCATAACCACTAGACCACCGTGGCGGGGCGACTCGTAAGTATGGGAGGTGACACATGGAACGAGCAACTGAATTTACAAGAATATGGCGGCAAATTTTGGGCACTTCATCGTTCTCACATTTTAAGCAGAAAATCTGGCGGGATGCAACGTCACGCAACGTCATATTGACGCTACGAAGAGTGAGGTCCTGTGACGCAGTGGACACCATCAGTGCAATGTCCAATCGTGTTGCAGACATGGCGGCTCTTCGTCAAGCCAGCAGTAGTTTCGATAAACCGCAAGTTGACCGTAGGCACAGCTTAATACCATATTTCGGTTTCGTTCTTAAATTAACTATTTTTTGTCACGTTACGTCATCGCGGATTCCTGTATCGTAACGCTATTGCAGCGCCACAACGCGAACGACCTCGCGTGACCAATCAAATTAGCAACATGGCGGAATTTGACAATGACCAGAATAGCACCCCGGCGCTCAGCTCATCAGCTCACTGCCCGTCATATTCACGGCAATGTGGCTGCCAATCTTCGGACGCGTGTCACCTTTCGGCAGCAGTACGCTCTATTTCAATGTCCCGGAATATTTGTGTAACGAAAAAAACTACAAATAATGCGCGAGGACTACAAGTTCGAGCCTTTATTATTGGTCCATTGACAGAGACTACACACTGCTTAAAAGGATTTCAGAACGAATTCGTCTGGTCACATTGTACGACAATGGGCTGGCACTGGCCTTCGCGCTCCTCATGTGGTTTGCCGCCCTGTCTGGCGGCGTTCATGCGACGACGCCGGGAGACGCAAAGCCGAAAAACGCCAGCAAAAACGCTGCATCTAGGCCGGCCTTAAAGGGTACCGAGACAAAAATTTTGGCCTGGCGTTTTTTTTTTCTGCAATGTGTGGCTGGGTGCCTGTTAGTCATAACACGGCACATCGTTTCCTGCAGCGCGCGACAGATAATTGATTACAGACGTGGGAGTCGCCCACTGCGCACTAGGGCGCGTCCCGCAGGACCTCATTAAAGTTATTTCAGTGAAATCCTCATTACCGACCAATGTCAATTTCGGTTTCAAAAACGACAAGCCTCCGGGTGCAACTATCACCACCTAGCGGGTGCAGCGCTCGATCACATCAGCACACAGAACTGTGACGTCCTTCCGCACGGTTCGCGAGCAGCCGCCTAGAAGTAGGCTGATGGAGCGAACGCGGCAAAAGAAAAACATGGCGGCTATGACGTCATCAGAACTTGTTGTAGCGTGGTCACTTGAGGGAAGTAGGGGGTTCCCAAGGGTCCCCTTTGAGGGCGTCAGTAACGCGAGGATGTCGATCGCTCACGCAAACTTCAAAATTCATTTAAAATAACTTCCAAGCTATATTCGCTGTTGGTATTTTGTTGATGATATACGCGTGTTCACCGGAATCGATCCCGCAGGCTATCTCGGCCGCGAAATATTGTGTCAGTACCCCTTTAAAGGCGCAAGGGCGGCGCTTGCCGCTGTTCGTCCGCTACTTTCCGCCGCTGCGCTTTGCGAGCGCTGCACGACGCTGCCATTTTTCCGCGGTGCGATTCACGTAGCCGCCAATCTTCCTGCGTCTCGTCGAGTAAATCAGCAGTAAAATTTGCTAAGGCACGTTGCCGGGCTAGTTGGTTGGGATTCATAATTCGTATGCCGTAGCGCAGCACGACAGGGACAGAGAAGAGGGACGCACACAAGCAGCGCTTCCTCTTCTCTGTCCCTGTCGTGGTGCGCTACGCCATACTAATTATAAATCAGTCAGGCAGAAAAAGCAGTGGTTTTTGTTGCTGTGGTTTCTGGCCAGTTTTGATGCGATGTGATTCCCGGCCACAGCGGGCGAATTTCGATTGAAGGCGAAATGCAAACAAAACACCGCGTGCTCGTATTTAGAGGCACGTTAAAGAAACCCTCGAGGTTTAAAATAGTTCAAAGTATCCCAATACAGCGTGACACCTAATCATATCCTCGTCCTTGCTTGCAATATCTCCGGAATTATTAGTTTTAACTCGCGTGGATTTTAAACCGTTGAATCAACGTCCGCAGAAGATCCATATTTAGGGATACGCGATAACATGCACTTTTATGTGAAATTATTGAGCTTCACCAACAATGTGCGTGCGCGCACTGAAATAGGGTGTGCGTAGAACGACACGTTAGAGTAAACGAGGAGAAAATTTATTAGTTTTTATTTGAAACTTATTAATATTTAGTTTTAAGAGCTTGCTCCTTTTGCTGGGGGGGTTCTCTCTCGTCCCTCCTGCCATGTACACTAGTTCTCATTGCTCCCGCTAGAGGCACAGATGTGATTCAAGGGTGCGTGCTCCGCTCTCGGCACACACGTCCTTTAATTGTGCGTAGAACGACACGTTAGAGTAAACAAGGAGGAGAAAATTTATTATGTTTTAGGAGCTTGCTCTTTCTGCTGGGGGGTTGTCACTCGTCCCTGCTGCCGTATACTCCAGTTCTCATTGCTCCCGCTAGAGGCGCAGCTGTGCTCTCCGTTGATTCAAGGGCGCGTGCTCCGCCGAGAGCGGAGCACGCGCCGAGGGTTGCGCCTTAGATAGCTTATGCTCTTGGCGCGCTTCCTTTCTCTTTCGCCGGACATCACTCAGTGCACTTCGCTACCGCTACTCATCATGAACACCGAAGAAGCCAAGGCCGCAGCGCGGTGGGCTCGCAGTGCAGCAGCAGTGCGGGCTCGCCGCCAAGACCTTGTGGTGAGAGCTCGCGAGGCCAAAGAGAGACGCCAGCGCCGAGAGCAAGCACAGGCCACTACCAGCACGGAGGCGGCGGCAGCAGCGAGGGCTCGCGATGGCGAAGCTAAACGGGCTCGTCGACAAGCGGACCCGGAGGCGGCACGGCCCGCGAGGCCGCAGCGAAGCGGGCGCAAAGACAAGCGGACCCCGAACTGAGAGCCCGCGAAGCAGAAGCAATGCGGAAGCGTCGACAAGTGGACCTCGAATCTGCACGGGCGCGGGATGCAGCGGCGAAGCGCCTGAAGCGGTCGCTACCTGAGGTTGGTGGCGCCGATGCTCGCTTTAAGCGCGATTTCCTAGATCGCAGTTTCGGGCACAGCTGCAAGGCATGCGACCACTTGTGGTTTGACAACAACCTCACCACAATCTCGACCATTCCGAAGCTCTTGAACAAAATGTATGTACTGCATCAATATGTATATTTGTGTATATAGTGAATCGATTCGTGTCACTTCTTATATGATGATGATTGAGCAGATGTGCAGAGGATTCACGGTTTACCGTATTTAACCTCTGGAGCAAGCTCCTTCATCATCATTCACTTTGTGGATGTGTTGTGATTTTTTTGCAACAGAGTATATGAACCAGGCCATATGTAGCCTTGCAACATTAGAAGAATGCAAAGCTGATGTAGCACCTCTGTGCTCTGTAAAACGCAAAATAAAATACAGATCTGTGCAAGAAAAGTCAGAGTGAATAGGCACTGACATGGACACTGAAAAAATTTTTTTGTCAGAAGTGAACAGCATGTGACCTTCTAGTTCTTACTATTTTCTTGGCATTGAGTTTTGCTCGATGTTTGTTTGTATCCTCAAGCCTGTGGCACATACCCTTTCGGGGGTATTGGCCCAGAAAACGTATTGTAACCTTTCGATGATAACTACAATGGTGCTTATTATTATATTAATAAAAATCAATAAATAACAAGTGTTCACAGATTGAAGAGAGAGAAAAAAAAAAGGAAACAGCAGCTATTAAATAATGAAATTTTGAGTAGACCAAACAGCTGTGTTTACCTGACCCGAATAACTTGAAATATATGGGTTACGTTTTCACGCATTCTTAAATATACTTCACAAGTATTTATTAGTGTAGAGATTTAAAGTGTTATACGTTTAGTGGTTTGAATAAAACTGCAAACCGCATCAGATACGTCCCTGTGGCAATGTCCCAAAACGGAGGCACCAAAGTTTACCAGAGTTTCCGTAGTTAAACTTAGACCTACATTAGAAAACGGAGTGACTAGAAGTCTTTTTATAAGTAATCAATATGTGCGACATGATCAAAAATAATGTTCAATAGTTTCTATTTCTTCGCAGTATGCTCGGTGTTTTGCTTTTCCTTCCTTGTCGTCGTTTTGTCCTGATGATGCAGGCAACCTCCATCGTGGGTATGCGTCTTCCACGAGCTTGAGCGGCTGCGTCACGAGCAGACCGACAGAGCAAAAGCAGCTGTCCGACCACAGTCCGACGCTTGCAGGCCTAGTTTGGACGCTCTCGCTGACCGCCAGTGGCAGCCTTCGCACGTACTCCGACGTGCGAGATACGAGGTGTAGGCCATGAACGCCGCGATAGCCGTCGCAGGGGCGAGCACTTCGCACAGCAGCAACATCTCGACCTCATCGGCTTCGGAGCGGAACGAGTCGCGCGGTTCCAGGCTCATCACGGGCGAGGCCAGGCTGCCGAGCCCAGAGACGCTCGAGTTGCACGAGTTCCATGAGGCGCACCAGGTGGAGGCGGATGCGAGGCCCATGACTGACGTGGCAGCAAGCGGCGACGGCGTAGACACCGCGCTCGACTCTTCAGCGACGTATGCCTTTCCGCTGCCGCAGCCAGCTGTCGCGGCAGCAGCATGTGAGTGTTTGGAAATCGATGATAGCAGCCGGCGTGCGCGTACGTATGCGGTGACTCCGAAAAGTAGCCGCGTCCGGTGGGAAACTGGCTGACAGGCTCAGCGTGAACGCAAGCATGCTGGGTCGATGGGGCTTACCTATAGCATCTGGGTTCGATCGCTGAGCTCGCTTGGGTGCCTATACTTTAATGAACATCGCAAAACGAGGATAAGGAAGGCTGGTCGTGCAGCGTACAGCGGTTCAGTTCTCCGCTTCGTCTGAATTCTAACCGGTCTCATGACGGCCAGCTCAAACAAGACAAGAGGCACAAGAAAGTGCGGGACCCAGGCGCTGTGTCAGCGCCTGTGTCGTATAAATTCTTGTCTCTTGTCTGTTTGCGCTCGCCATCATGAGTATGTTACAACTAGCCCTATTTGCTTCATTGTTACAGCGCGACAAGAACGAGGAAAAAACTAAGGCACGCTGTAACATAATTAACCAGTACCAACGAGCCCAGTTCACTGTACTCCCAATTTGCTTCTTTACTCTAGCCGGACGGCACGACTGAGCGAGGGTCCGTCGAATTATGTTGAATACGATCACGTAGCTGTGCAGGTAGATTGTACCGTTTCTTTTAAGGCATTACCGTTCCGCGTAAGCGTACCATGACCCGTGTACTCTTTTAGCTGCACGTGCCGCTTGATGCATACCGTAACGCGATAAGTGGCTAATACAGGCATTACAATCTAATATGGCAACGTGCCCACCGCGACGATATAGTCTTGCCGTAATTGCCGTTTGGTAAAACATCACTGCTAAAACAGCCGAATAGCCTACTCAACCCGCTTGTAAACAAGTACGCAGGGCCTGCTTCGGATAATCTTGTGGCTTTATTCAAACAAAGCCACTGAAGTGCACTACATCGCCTTTGTGTGAATGCCCGACCACCAGCGGTTAACTAGAACTTCTAGAAAATACAGAAACTCTTCTGGCCTCATACATCCTCGCTTCCCTGTACTGCATGTACTACAAATCAGTCTGCTTGAATGGGACAGGTGCATGCACAGGCGAGTTCTTCGCGACTCTCCACCTGGCGCCGCTTACGCGATTCTCATTTATCGTGGTTCCGACAGCAGCGTAGATCAGTGATCAGGACAACCATGGGTTATCCGGTAGCAAAATTATAATTGTGCTTCAAGGCAAAAGAGCAGAAATAGATGTGCCAATATTGTCCCGATGACTTCCCTGCCAAACAGCTGAAAAGGCCTTGCTCAGCGGCGGAAAAGAAAGTAGACAAAAAATTCGGCAGATTCCCCGCCTTGTGGGAATCGGTTTCATGCGAAGCGGTCGACAAGTAATTGTCTGTGCTACTTTTTTTTTTGCGTTGAGCCAAGCGTTGCGAGGTGGGTCGACGTGTTATTGTAAGTGTAGTAGTCGTGTGCACATCGTGGGCTTACCAGGCACGTCGACAACACTGACGTGTACAGGGTAACTTATGGCCTCACGTAACGTCAGACAATAAGAGCACATAGCACATACGTCAGTACTATCGAAACGAAGTGCGCTTTACGGTGCGGTGACGTAAATATTATACGTAACTTTCGTTATCGTATTGCTCCGGGGTCGAGCAACGCTTGAATATAGCTTGCTGAATCATAGGACTACAAACGGAATGTTTATTAGACTGCTATGAAAGCGGAGCCAACACTGGAACCACAGACGTTAACCTGACATGACGCCTCTATCATAGGAGTACATATGCAATGTTTATTGCTTTGTTATAAACTTAGATAGCCAGCACCGCAATCTCAATTGAAGTTGCACCGACATTACGCCTACACATGGTGTTTTTCCAAAGCAGCTTCTAGACTGTCGTGGCTCTGTGGTAGAATACCTGACTGTCACGCAGAATGCTTGAGTTCGATTCCTGCTGGGATCCTAATTTTTATTCTTTGAATTCGTCGGGTCAAGGCTGCCGATCTGGGTTTGTCTTAACGGTCTCGCACTTAAATTACCAATTTCTGGTCACGCCTTTCCTGGGTAGATATAGACTGTCAGTCACCTGTGGCGCATACCCGTACACAGCGGCCCGTGGTAAACCGGCAGGTGCCACACATGTCTGAAGGAAAGGGTTTGGCTACGTACGCGACAGGATTTTCACTTTATTCATGTCATGACCAGACGGTCATATTTGTGAAATCCTCTTATCCTCCCATGCCAATTTTGGTCTACATCACGTTAAGGAGGCGATTACGAGAGCACCCAGACGTAGTTCGATAGATAGATAGATAGATAGATAGATAGATAGATAGATAGATAGATAGATAGATAGATAGATAGATAGATAGATAGATAGATAGATAGATAGATAGATAGATAGAAACGGTATCTAGATATCTGGGGTCCACTGATTTCACAGGTTCTTGATAGTGTTCGCAGTTTGACCTTTATCACGTGGCTGTGCACTTTGGCTCATGTTCCATGTTTCTGCGCAGACACCTGTGTCCTATATATTGCACTTGTTTTTGCAATAAACATTGGTTGTTAGTTCAGCGCCGTGTATGTGTCCTCTTCTCGTCCCGTGTTTGGCGCTGTTTTTATTCTTCGTCTACCATGCAACACCAACCAGCATAATCAAGCACATTGTTAAAGATGGAAACGCTCAAAGTGCTTTGGATTCGCGAAGAAATGCTTCGCATTTAATACTTATCTGCGCATGGCCAGGCAAGAGGCGGTGGTATCAATCGGGCACGCGTGGGGGTCTACGTGAAAGATGACTGATATGCATGTTAATCGACGGCTGGCTCGCGCATGCGCTACAGCTACTATCGATATGCCATGCCCTAACCGTTATCTTCGTTTCTTAATTCCTGTGCTGGTATAAAACTGCGCATTCATCGAATCTTGGCGTGCATTTAAACTCTCGGCAATGCGAAGATAGATTAGATGAGCCTCTTATTAGCGACCTCTTATGTTCATTAATCTCTGGTGAACACAGGGGCCCCTAAGCCCTCCTCGGAGAATCTGAACTAGCGCCTGATAATTACATATGCGAAACGGGGTTGAAAAACTCCTTGAGGCTAAGCAGTTCTGCAAGTAACTAGATGCAGCTAATTGCGAGGTGCCTTTCTCGGAAACAATTGCTCGAAAAGGAATCTCGCTCGTATGCATTTTTGCGGAAAAACAATTCTAAAGTATTCGATTTGGCCTGGACATCACAAGCTATCCTATCAATATTATGTCTTAACAAAAGGTCGACAGCACGTTGCCTAACTACCGATGGTTTAAGTTTTACCATCTTAAAATTCCTTTTTATGGCTGTTAATCTAAATGTCGAATTTCTACACAGTAATTAACCAAAGGTCGGATAGGATCATGAGCGTTAATTCGTTTATAGATGCCTTGATACTAGCAGTGCAGTTTGAAATACAATGCGAGCGCTCTTCTTTAGGGACTAATCTAGTGATACTGCGCGGCACGCTTAAAACGTCTGTTCGCTTTAGGTTAGGCTTAAAGCAATAATTATGACGTTAGTTTAGGGTTTTGCAATGACTTCATCTACGACAGCTTCTCCGAGGACCACCAAATTATTTGGCGGTGAAATAGTGCAAGAAGTCTTACTTTTACGTGGTTGAAGTTCCAATAGTTTGACCCTCCACAAGAATTCCGCATGCTCGCTAGCTACCCTCTTTCAATCGGCGTGCAGCTGCTTCCGGCGGTGATCGTCACCCGGAATAGAGCAACGGACCTTGAGGCATTTCCGGTAGAACCCAACTTGACGTCAGGATTCAGCGGTAAGCGTGGCGCAAAGTGCAGAAACAAGTTCCAGAAAGCCGCACATACGCTGAACTTCAACACGGCAAACTCGATTCTTAGAAAACCACGACTTAGGCCTATAGCACGGAACAAAGAAACAGCAATTAAACAAGCGGCATTGTTGAGATGAACCAGGAGAACATGTAAAAGTGCTCAGAGTGCAATACATAAAGCATAGAATGACAGAAAGCTGGGCCATTTGTTAGGGATATATAATAAAAGACGGTAGGCGTGCAAACACTGGCACAAGAGAGAAGTCAGGACAACACAAACGCCGACTAGCAAATGAAAAGGCGCACAGCGGCGGAAAATAAAGTTGGCGCAAACATCTGCACATATGCCCAAGCAAGAGGCGACACCAATCCATCCGGCATGCGTGGGTGTTTTCATGAGGGATAACTGTTCAGACATTTGATTTATTTTTTATGCGATTTAATCGATGACCTGCTGACGCATTCGCTAATCTACCATACGAACCTAGAAGCGGCGATAATTTACTTTGGAAATCTTAACGTGATAGTCTTACGAAGCCTGCGTCGCAGCAAATCTGTCGCCGGCGTTGTTGGAGAGCGAAAAATCCCGATGGGCACAAGGAATACGGTTCGAGTCGGAATCGAACCCAGGCATTTTCCGTTGAATTCAAGTATTCTACCAGAGATCCACGCCAGGGCTTGGAATTGCTTTGGAAAAGGCCCTCGGCAGGCATCATGTCGGGGCAACGTCAAATTGCTTTCAGTGTTGACTATCCGCTTTTATAACAATGCAATCAACTCAGCACCCGCCACGGTGGTCTAGTGGTTATGGTGCTCGACTGCTGACCCGCAGGTCGCGGGATCGAATCCAAGCCGCGGCGGCCGCACTTTCGATGGACGTGAAAAGGCCTAAGGCTCGTGTACTTAGATTTAGGTGCACGTTAAATAACCCCAGGTTGCAGAAATTTCCGCAGCCCTCCGCTACAGCGTCCTTCATAATGATATCGTGGTTTTGGGACGTTAAACTCCAGATATTATTATTAAATCGGATAATTCGGACGTGTTTTCTGGTCCCCGGCAAGCAAACGTATTGTTTAATGGAATCAAACCTCGTTAATTAATTCGGTCGTATTTGGCCGCAAGCCGGGTAATTCGGACGATCCTCTGAGCGCGGCAGGCACGAAGCGCTTAACGACGCAGAGGGGCGAAAACGGCGTTCGCGAACAACCGAAACGACCGCGGTCATTCAGCAAACATGATCGCCATCGATTATTGTGCATTAGCGAGCCAGGTTTGTTAAACAGTAGAAGCGGTGCCCGCGCGTGCCTTCAGAGCTACGCGGACGCTATGATCATGTCTTTAGCGACCACGTTTCCTCCACAGTGGATGCGGCACTCATTAGCTTCGTTTTGACTTCGGGCAATGCGCGTGCAATGTTAGAAAACTCAGACATGGTGGAAGCTGTCCAAGATGAACAGCTTCAGACACGGTCCGCATGCTGGCATAAAACTCGCTTGCTACATTGTGATGGACGAACAATCAGTTGCGGGCCATTTTCCGGCGAAAAAATTATTGCCACGTGCGCGTGGTGGGGTTGGTGGTGGCGGCACGTAATAAGGGATGGGCACAGAGCACGTTTCGGCTACTCAGCAAGCTATAGTCAAGAGTTGCACGACCCCTGACTGATACGCTCTCGAACGCTACTTATGATATATGCACACCATTACACTGTACCGTGCACTTCATTATTATAAAACCGACCTCTGTGCTCTACGTTGCTTCCAAAGTGACGTCGCAGCAAAAGCTACTCTTGGGGCGCCAGCGAAGTTGACATGCCTGCTAAGCGCACGATGGGCGCAGATCTACGCACTTTGCGCAATGACGTCGATACACTTCGTAACGCTTGGCTCGAAGCAGCGGCGTAGGGGCGGGGGGTACCTCCTTGATTTGAAGTGGGTGCTAGGCAGGCAGATGTGGTAAAGTGTAATTTTGGGCTCTGTATGCCATAGCAAAAAAATTTTCGGTGGGGGGGCACGGGCCCGGTGTGCCCCCCCCCCCCTGGCTACGACACAAAAATCAAATCGCTATATACAAGTAACTTCGTATACGCCTTCGCAGATTTATAGGTGCATTGAACAAGATGGTGCTTACAAGTCTATTTGCATGTTAAATAAATATGTATTACTGCGCTATCGCATTACTAAAGCGCTTTGCTTTTCACATACGCAGGAACGTGTGGGGCTCAACGTGGTCATGATGCAACCCAACTGGCGCATGAACCCCAGACACAAGGTCATTCTGAACGCGACGGCCGTCACCTGCGTCGTCGCCCTTGTGCTTCACTTGGGAGCGACGATGTGGATTCGCCTCATTGACCGCGGCGTTTTCCGTGCAAGCTCGCAGCGGACGCCTCACGCGAAGCATGCGGATCTACCGTTTTTTTCCGGATGCGCCGAAGTGGCATGCCACAAGTACATGGCTGCCATCGAGCTCTCGATCAACCGATCTCAAGACCCGTGCCAAAATCTCTACCGCTTCGTCTGCGATGGATGGAAGCACCCACATCATCTACTTTCTGGCGTGGACGCTGCGGAAGCTGAGATGTATGGTCGCGCCCTCAGAGCCATCGAGTGGAGCTATGAAGACATTGGCGGCCATCATCCTTCAAAGCAGTCTGCGTCAGGCGTAGCGAAGAAGGTGGCTGGCCTTGCGAAGTCATGCATGGAGCTATCACAGAGCAGCTTGTCTGACCTGAAACGGTTCATGGTCGAGCGCCATCTCCCATGGCCAAATACATCTCGCTGGGATCTTTTAGAGATATTGCTGGACCTGTCAGGCAACTGGAACGTCCACCTATGGTTCCACGTGAGCTTCGAGCTGGCTCCCTTTCGCGGTGGCACAGGGGAGCCCCTACTCAGAATTGGTCAGAGCGCTGCCTTCCATGCCTGGATCGCGACCATACGTATGTTCGCCGGCCAGCGGGCGGGCACGGCAGCTTCCTTGGGGTACAGGAGGTACGTGCGAGCCATGTTGGACATATTCGGCGCTTCCGAAGCAGTCCGAGAAGAAGTCGCCGCCAAGATCGAGGCGATGGACCGGCTCACGCTGGAAGTGCTGGGTCCTGCCATGGCCGAACCAGACTCGAGAATCCTCCGGACCTCTATAGGCAACCTCACTGGCACGGCGACTCCCGGCATTGCTGCTGGTCGGCTGTTGCTTCTATTGAACGAGTACTTCATCTGGGCACGCCGCTTCACAGCACAGGACATCGTGCAAGTGGAAAATGTCGGCCTGCTCCGGTCCGTCGTCTACCTCCTGGGACTCAAATCGCACGTGCGAGAGGCACTCACGCTCAGCTTAGGCCTTCGCGTTGCTTACGAGCTGGGCTGGATGGCGAGCCGAGAGATTGCGGATGTGACGCTGGAGCTTTCCGCCCTGCCTCCGTCGGCACACTGGCATCGTTGCCTGATGCAGGTAGAAAGCACTGTAGGCACTGAATGGCTGACTTTGTTTCCGAAGCGTCGTGGAGCGGAGGATGTCACTCGCAATGTACAGGACATCCTCGTTGACGTCCTGGCTCGTCACAAGAACACCTCACTCCAGCTTCAGGCCCCGAGTGCTGCTTTTCTACGAAACAACGAGAGCTTCCTAGACAGCATGCTGCCAGAGCCAAGGCACGGAGCTCGCTTCTTCGTCGACTGGTTGAAGCTGATGAGCGGGCGTTGGCGACTCCTGGAACAAGACATGACCAACGTTCTTAAGCCAGGTTCCTTTCTTAGCCACCGATGGAGCTTCCACGGCGCCATCACTGTCGCCGAAGATTTCTTCGTGTTCCCACTGTTCCACCCAGACTTTCCAGCAGCCGTAAACTACGGCGGTGCCGGACGCCTCATTGCTGACGAGGTGCTCAGGGGACTCTACTCCTATAACCTGTTCCACAATAACCCCTTCGGCAGCCATGAAAGTCGCAAGCGTTACGTTCAGCAGACCAACAGCAGTTCCAGTTCGGTAGTTGACGGGTCGCCGTATCTTGTGGACTCGAAGGCCCTGCTAGCCAGTCTGGCTGCCTACAGGCTTAGCGCTGCCCGACACCCAAGCAGCGCATACTCGACTGCGTCGAGCCTTGCGCAAGACAGACTTTTTTTCGTGGCTTCATGCTACGCACTCTGCTCCAGCGGCAACTACGTGGACGTGTTATACGGAGACCCGAGCCATCGCTGCAACGAGCCCGTCAAAGCCTTGCCCGAGTTCGCCGCAGCGTTCCACTGTGTAAACACGCATGCGGTGCAATAGATTTCACATGTTCACTAATAGACCTTTGCTCCACGCTCGTTGTTTGCTCATTCTAATCACGTGTTGCTTGGTGAAACCGTAGATGGTTATTTTTAGTGTTTGAATGTCGCGCTCAAATGAAATAAATTCACGGAACGCGCTTAACTCTACGACGATCGCAGTTAGGCGTGTTTAACATCGTACAACTTAACTCCCACGTATACAAACCGGTGTTTACCTAATGTGTACTCTGGTCAGCCTTATGGGTAATGGGAAGAGAGGTGTGATGTGCGGGTGTGGAGGAAGGAAAGGAGGAGGGGGGATGGTGAAGTATTGCATAAGCTTTATAGCATAGATAGGTATGCCAAGCGCCTCCTACCATAGCATAGCCCTGCATAGTAAAGTATATCAATGGGGTGAGAAAGGGAAGCGGGGGTGAGCAGAAGGAAAAGAGGTGGTGTGAGGGCAAACCATGACAAATCTTGTATAGTATTGTGTAGCAAGGGGATGAGAAAGAGATCAGCGTGAATACCAGTGATATCAGAGTGAAGAGGAGGAAAATAAGGAAGTGACAGGGTATACCATAGCACAACGATGTACAGTATAGCATAGCAAGGGGTGTGAAAGAAGAGATGTGAGAGCTAGGAGGAGGATGTGAGGGAAAGGAGGAGCGATGGCAACGTATATGAAGAGATAAAGAAGGATAAAAACAAGAAAAAAGACTATCTAGCAAGCAATTAAAAAAGACGCATGGAATAAATAAGAAAGCAGAAGATAAAAAAGAACTCAATCTGCATTTACCAGTGTGTGTGTACTGTGCCGGGCACTCCTCCGCTCTTGACGAACAAACCTGGGCGACCCAGCACGCCCGTGAGGCGGCGTTGAGGCAAGCCCTTGACGTCCCCTCATGGGAGGCCTAGGCCCGGCCACTTAAACCTGCTGGTTTCCCTTAATAAAGTTTATTCCTCCTCCTCCTCCTGCATTTACCAGGTGGTGGCGCTTGCTTGCCAGCTCGGCTGTTTTCTCGGAGTGTTGTTGTTGTTGTTGTTGACCTCTCGTCATGGCACATACCCAATGGAGGGGATCGGCCGAGTAGATGGCGAATTCGTCCTATATTTTCTGTATGTTGTGACTCCTTATTACGCTATTTGTTTTGAATTAAAGTGCCAATTATGAGTAATGAAAAATTTTAATGCTCATGGAATTTAGCAAGATATTCTTTTAGTCGCAATGATGTATTCCTGAACAGCAAAGAAAACATCCCTGTGGCTGTGCCCCAGGGTAGTGGCCCCAAAAGAAAGAAAAATGGATTCCGATTTTTCCAGGCCCAGTTTTCGAAGAGGTGGTACAAGTATTCGTTTCCTGAATGTGTTGAACCGGCGACATGATAGGAAAAAATGACTAATCGTTTCTTCCTCATTACAGAAGGGGCACAGGGAGGATTTTACAAAACCTGATCGATGGAAGTAAAAATTCAGGGAAGTAACGCGGCAACGAATTTTTAGTTAGGGCAACTTCCATCAACCTTGAATTAGCTAAATCGCTGTGCCAAGGGAATAGAAGGTGCTTGTATTCTGGAGACGCTGTCAATGCCGAGTCTAATAAGCTTTTTCTAATTGTAAGTGTCCGGAAACGCGCCGTCGTGATGTGAGCTGTTGGCGGGAAAACAGGAATTATCGGTGCAGTCAGCGACGCCTTTGCATTTCATTGCGAAACAAACCCTTGTGGCCAGGTGCCCAAATTAAATGAATACTTTGTAGATGCGCGGGGACCAGTATTTTAAAGAGATTTGTTATAGGTGTGTCACAGGATGCGGAAAGCGAAGAGCACACAGACAATGAATCGGTCATTACTGCCGCTACTCTAATTGAAGTACTTAACTTACGTAAAGCCAGAATTATTGCCATGAATTCAGCAAGGAAAACGGGAATAAAATCCGGCAATCGCAATGAAAAAGACCAATCAAGTTCAGGGCAAAATATTCCGATACCATATTTTTCCTCCGACTGCGATGCATCCGTTGCAATAAAAACATTCGTTGACATAGTTTGTATATGTTCTTGCAACAAACCATTTAAAATGCCGGAAGGTAACAATTTCGCGTGGTTCGGAAAAATATCATGATACACAATTTCAGGATAGTTATCTTGTGTAGTCAGAGGAAGCAAATCACGAATTTGTACCTTTAGTGGATCGAGTAACGACTGAACATATACAATTCTCCATATTCTCATCCTGTTCGTCGAGCAGGGTTCTGCCTTCGCCTTCTGACAGAAACGTGGCAAACATGGATGACATAGTTATCGATGAAAACGGAATTCAGTCTCTTCTCGAACGCTTAGACCCCAGCAAAGCCGGAGGGCCGGATGAATTGACAGGCGGCTTTCTCAAATTGTGTGCGCCGTTTATCCCACCATTCCTTAAGGTGTTATATTCTAAATCAATGAGCACGGGAAGTTTGCCGCACGACTGGAAGGTAGCACGCGTTGTGCCTGTGTATAAATCAGGCCCTCGTGAACTGGTCAACAACTATAGACCGATATCTCTAACAAGTATAGTCTGTAAAATATTAGAGCACGTCTTGTGCAGTAACATAATGACACACATAACCAACCAAAACCTTCTAAATCCAAAACAGCACGGTTTCAGACAAGGGCTTTCCTGTACAACTCAATTAACAGAATTCGTTCACGAAGTTTGTGGTGCACTGGATGATTGTATGTAAGCTACGTTGGTTTAATATCAATGAACAGATAATTAGATGGATTCAGGAATACTTGTCCTTACGTTCTCAGTATGTGGTGGTAAATGGCGCAGAATCTGGTGTAGCTCGCGTAACATCTGGCGTCCCTCAGGGCTCAGTGTTGGGCCCATTGCTCTTTTTAATATTCATAAATGACCTTCCCGATACCATCGCTTCTTCCGTCAGATTGTTTGCTGATGATCTAATATTATATAGGGAAATTACAAGCTTTGCTGATACCGTTATCTTACAAAATGATTTAACTAAAATAGAAAACTGGTGCGGTGAATCGCAAATGCAAATAAACGTACAAAAAACTGTCCACATGCGTTTCACAAAGAAACGTATGTCCCCGGCAGCTTATACTCTATCTGGTTCTCCGTTGCAGACTGTTTCCGAATATAAGTACTTGGGGATATTCCTCACACCATCCATGTGTTGGCACAGGCACGTCGATTTCATTACAGGAAAGGCATGCAGGGTGTTGGGATTCCTACGGCGTAACACGAAGCTGTTTCCTCAGCAGGCCCGCGATCTTCTCTACAAGAGCTACGTGAGACCAATTTTAGAGCATGGATGCACTGTATGGGACCCTCCCACGAGTGCCGATCGCGAAAAACTTGAGAGAGTTCAGAACATAGCGGCAAGGTACGTTATCGGTAGCTATGAAAGAAACTTTAGCATTACTGCTACGAAAGAAACATTAAAATGGGAACCTTTAGAAAAAAGAAGGCAAACTTTACGCTTGAAGCTTTTTCACAATATATTTTATGGCCACATTGGAATAGACCGCAATCAGTACATTTTTCAGCCGCATTATATATCCAGACGAACAGACCATGAACTCAAAGTTAGAGAATATAGTTGCAGAACTAATCTTTTTAAAAGCACTTTTTTTCCCAGAACAGTTTCAGAATGGAATCGACTGCCTGCTACAACAGTAAGCATATTAGATAACGAAGCTTTTGTGGCCGCGCTTTGACATCTCGTTCGGTCTTCGGCTTTAGTTGGTTTTTATACAAAGCTTATTTCTTATTATAGTTTTTCTTTGTTTTCATTTGTACAATGTTATTTTTTTCTGCATCTAAGAAAGTTTTCTTTTTTTACATTGGTGATTTGCATTGACATTCATATATGCTAGTGTTGCTTCTTATTGCTCATGATTGTGTGTGTGTTTTTTTTTGTTTTTTTTTTGTTCTTGCCTACCGATGTTGTTGTAATGTAATGCGTGTTTTTCATCAACCTTGTTGTAACCGACTGTTTATTGTGGACTACCATTGGGTGTTCAAACTGCTATGTATAACCCCCCCCCCCCCCACTGTAATGCCTAAATGGCGCTGTGGGTAAGAGAGTCAATAAATAAAAAAAATTTGTGGTTTATGAAATTTGGGCCAATGCGCTGAGAAAAAGAAGTCAGGGTCCGAGATGAAAATTATCTGATCGCGGATAGAGGGTGATTCGTATCTTAAGAAAGTTTGCACCGTTAGAACATGAATTTGACATCACTATATTCCTCCTCCTCGGATTGCACAGGCGTGGAACTGGCTTTAATTTTTTATGAAACATAACGTGTAGTGAAAGGTTCTATTTTGTATTAACTGATTTTTAAAAAAAGGCTGTGCTAGAAGCAAAGAGTCGCTTCGGGCGGATATAGCGTGACATGGTCAACAAGGTCACCGACAATTTCGCAATAAATTTGGTTTTGTTCGATCTTTAGTGTAAAAATTTAGCATTGGAGTTGTCCGAATAAAAATGTGCAGAATAGCGCACTTGTTAGCAACATTCATTGTATACAGAGTGAGTAAGCTTATCAATGAATTTTCGTCGAACGGCGTGTTACGTTAAATAAGGAAAAAGTTTGGCAGTTCTTGTCGATAATCGTTTTCGCCAAGAAGCGCGCAGCAAAAGAATTCCGGCAGGTCTCATGCATTGTGGGAGTCGGATTGCATGCGAAGCACTCGGCGAATAGGTGTAGGCGCCTATGCTTCATTTTTAACAGCTGAGATGGTTAAGGTCGAGGTTAGCGGAAACCTCCTAAGGAGCGTCCGCAGCTCCTAACGGGTATTTATCACAAATTGGGAGAGCGCCACTACTCACCTCCGGTCCATTAGAAACGAAGAAGCTGTCTGCAATTGTCGGCGATGGCTAAAGTCGTGCGCTCTCAGATAGATAGATAGATAGATAGATAGATAGATAGATAGATAGATAGATAGATAGATAGATAGATAGATAGATAGATAGATAGATAGATAGATAGATAGATAGAGTGTTCAAAGCAAAGGGCAGGTACAGGAAAGAAGTGCAAATACCCGGTGTTCCATTCAGGATACTCCCAGTTTTTCCCAAGATTCCACTTGCGCAACATGCGCAAACAACAACATGCGCAACATGCGCAAACAACAACATGCGCAACATGGCGCGAGCCCCCTCATCAATTGCGCGCGCCTCAATGACAATATAGACTATTTTATGGTTGGGTTTCGGTGCTTCTATATTGTTCTGTTACCCTGGCCGTCCTGTATCTTTAAAAATTAAACGAGCAGTGTTACGGCAGACGTATACACATGAAAATGGTTGGGTTGTTGCATTCGACGTTTCGTGACAATAAAATTCACGTCGCGATATACAAAAATAAGAAAACATTCGTTTAAAAGCCCAAGGTGGCGGTACCCATATGTCTTACGTAAAATCGTCTATAGAGCAGCTGTATGTTACATGTGCTGGAAGAATAGCAAGAATTGTTCCGTGACCTTTAATAGGAAATCTGGGCTTTCGTGTAGGCAGGTGGTGGCAAAAGTACTATTGAGCAAAGTCAAGTAATGCGAAAGCAACGTGACGCCGCCAGCTCCGCTGTTTTAACCAGTCTTCGCGACGTCAAGTCACTGAAGGTGCTTGGATTTTTGGCTTTAAGTCAAGTATTACGAGGCGGATCGAAGTCTACGTTTGCATGGAATAGTTGTGTGCACATCATGGGCTCACCAGGCACACAGATGCGCGACGTCACATCGGCACTCGTGTAAGAGCACGAGCGTCTCTTATATCGAAACGAAGTGTAAGCAGCGTTCGTATCCAATTCGGACGCCCGATCCCCTTCAGCTAACACCACCTGCGGGCAGGACGCTTCTTGCTTGAGCGTGTTCCCATCCAACGCCTGCATCATCGTACTGAAAGCCGATACCTGAAAGGCGCTGACGCTCAGCTTAGACCATCGTGTCGCTCAGAGACCTTGGCAAGATGGCCCACAGAAAAATCGCGACGTCACGCTTGTCCCTTTGTAGGTATTGCATAGCGCACGTTAATTTAGGTCATAAAGCGGCCGTTTGTTTTAAGTGCGGAGCATTTTGGAGGCCGGGCTGTCGTAGGCTGTGAAAGGAGGAGGGAGTAAAGCATGGCGTAGAAAGAGACAGAAAGAAATGGAAGAACGACAAAGAGAAAGAAAGTGGAACCGAGCAAAGTGAGGAAGATAGAGCGTGAAAGAAAGCAATAGATAAATAAAAATAAACAGAAAAAGCACGTTGACAAAACAAAGAGACAAGTAGAAAGGGAGAGAGGAAGGAAGAAAATAAAAATAAATAGAAACAAACGCCACCCAGCTCCTCACTTCCTTCAGGCTTGGCATCACTAGTGCCACTATTCACTATTCTGCATGGGTGTTCAATGCATTTGTGACTGTACTGATAAGTGAGAACATTTACTTCTACGAGCGTTGTTTCGTCTGGGTTCACAGCGTATGCATTTAGATGTTACTGGTCACGATAGAGGAAACAAAAAGTGGTAGACCTTCAGCCAGAGTAAATCTCCGCGCAGATTTAGAGGGACGCAATGCTGAGCAAGTTGGTAAGTCATCTTCAATCGGTCGTGCGCGAAAAGGATGGTAACACTAGACAGAGAAAGCGCTGTCTCCGTGTATTTTTTCCTAGTGTTATCGTCCTTTTCGCTTTCCACCGTCTGAAAAGGATACAGAGAATGGAAACGCAGGTAGGTCATCCACAGGGGCGTCCTATTTTTTTAACCTAAAGAGGTTCTAACAAAATAAAATAGAACGAAGGACAAAACATACTACAATTACACTTGAGATTCAGATCAGGAACATTGCTGGCAGAGCTGGTTGCATGACGGTAAGCAGTCTAGTTGAGTGAAAACACACTGCCGAAGCAGCGCACGCAGAGAAAAAGTAGGTGGTGCCTTGACTACACAAGTTGTTTGCACGCACGGGTTGGCTTTTATGAACATCACCGGAAAATCGTCACTTGGGACACTGAGGGCGATAGCATATCGAGAACGTCAGAAACGAAAACAATGAAATCGAGGCAATAAGTACACTTCGTAAGTTCGTAGTATCAAAAGTAGCCACACTTATGAGCAGAGTTCATTACTGAGCCCGGCGGGCAAGAGAATGCCACTGCGAAGGGGGCAAATATGCTTAAAACGGCGGTGCAAGCGGGATTCACGTGGGCCCCCTTGTTGTTAATGTAACAGCCCGTGTGACAGTAGTTGATGAAAAATAGCTGCTCGGGGCTGTACTTCTTCAAGCCTTGCAGAGGCAAATCGAACGACTGGTTTTTAAATCGTACATAGGCCGAATAAGCCACGTCCACAGCTGGATGATCGGGAAACAGTAGGTGGTATTTGTCAGAGTCGCACGAGAACTTGCTCCAAATAGTGCGGTGACCAGCGACGTCCCTTGGCGTCAAGGTTTCGTCGTCATTGAAAATGTAGTATAGCGAATTGAGTGCGCATATTGTTTCCGCAGCGATTATGTAGCCGAGTCCACCGTAAACCATAGCGCTTGTACCACCAGTGTAGTAGAAAGGTGGCGCCAACGCAGCGGGCGATATTGAAATCACGCTTAGCGCGGCGTTGTACCAACCTAGGCGCCTTAAGAGTAGTCCGAACACTGTACTCGCCTCAGTGTGCACAGCGGTCAGACTGGCTCGCTGTATCTGCAGTCTGGTCCACAACCATTCCGCAAAGAAGTTCCCAGTTTGAGTGTAACCTGAGCCGTACAAGATTTCGAGAGCTGCGCTGCTGTCGAAACCGTGCTGTGGCCAAATGGCGCTGTCTGTGTTTTCGAGCAGCGTCGCCAGTGCAGACCTGCTGGACGACGTAAGGGTTGTGAATGAGCGCACCTTTTCCACGGCAACTGCGCGGATGTTGTCGAAGAGTCGCTTGACGATATGCTGCTCGGTGGTAGTGAGATGCGATTTGTAATTGGTGGCGAGAAGGGCGCTGTACGAGGCGTCAACGTGAATTGCGCAAATAATGGACTTCAGGGCTTTTCCCAGTGGGTGGACTTTCAATTCCGAAGACAGGGAGTTGACAGCCACAAGGCCCACCGCTTGCACAAACCACCAAGCCGTGTGGAACCAAATATCTCTAGCCGTGTAGACTCCAAAGAGGGTGTCCATCGCCGTCACAGTGTTTTTATTTGCCGCTAGTACCAGGCTGTCGTTGTTCAGTGACGTCGTGCCTACGAAACGTAATGCGATTATCCAGTCTTCGGCGCTCACATTCTTCACAAGTGACTGCAGCCTTTCAACAGCGACAACTCTAGGTGCGAAGTAGGGAGCAGCCGCTGCCGCCGTCATGTTCCCGAAAACGTGGCCCTGCATATAAACACTATCCCGTATAAATGTCTCGAAAGCAGGCGCTGCGGGCCGATGGCTGAAAACCGTGTCTATGAACTCTTGAACGTAATAAGGATAGACGTCAGCATAGCGTAGGAACCGACTGTGAAGATAGTGAAACGCAGTGGGAAACGGCGATGGACTGATGACGACGCTTATTCGGTCTTCCCGATGGCTGGGTACGAGGTCGACGCGAAACCACAGTGGAAGTCCCCATCTCACGGCCAATTCCAATAGGGCTCGCAGTGGTAACCGCGGCTGGACCACCGCCGTTTCCTTCCAGTCACTTGTGGGCCATGAAAATGAGCGACCGCTGACGAAGCTCACAAGTTCTCGTAAAGCGTCGTCTTCGCTGCTCGCACCTTCCACGCACACGCGCATCATGTTCAGGGGTCTGCCAGTAACTCCTGCCGTCCAGTTGGCACGACGGCTGGATTGCGATAATCGCGTGATCCAATCCATGACGGCATCCATTTGGACCGTGAACGATATGTCGCGGTACTTGCTGACCCAACCGGAGCAAACGAAACGTCCGAAATCGTCACACGGCTTGGCTGTACGACTTCGGTTGAGGCCCAGAACGTGTACGTGGTAGGCGCAGTCGCTGGTCGAGCAGATTGACTTTTCATCGCCACTGGTGTGGTGCGATTGCGGGAGCAACAAGATTGCAACGATTACTGCGGCGAGAATGAAGAGTGCTATGAATGAGGACATCCGCAAGATCATGTTGACTTCGCTCTGCTGGTCTCTGGAAGGTGGCGGCACAGTGATGTCGTGGCAAGTGGCGGGCTGCAAGAGAAAATTGGAACCTTTGAGGAAGTAGGCAATATTGGTACGGAAGCATAGTTTGCTCTTTTAATGCCAAAACCATAATGCTTTAGCTAATCACATTTCTGCAATTTCATGCTAAATACGTGTCAGCAACAGCGTATAGCACGTCCGCAGCACAAGTACCTTGACTCACACTGCGGGAGTTTGATACCTAGCTCCTTCTGCGTTCGCATTCGATTGGGGTACAGAAAGTAGATACCGCAACGTGCTGCGCGCTGCGTACGCTACATTTGAGGTTGCCTCCTACAGCATTAGTTTACCGATCGCAACATCCGAAACGTGCACTGCACCTGATCGTCAACAGGCTTGCCTTTTAGCGTTGCTTCGCGCCATCCACTGGTGAACCAATAAGCTGTAACAACCGATAGAGGTCGGCGCAACACACTAGTCAAAGCATGACACAAGCTGAGCTTTTCCCACGACGAGTACTTTTGGGTATTAGGGCTAGCTGAACTTGTTAAGGCAGTGCAGAGCGAAGCAGCACGAGGGACACAGACACGACGAAGACGAGCGCTTACTGTCAACTGATAGTTTATTGTTTCCTCAACGCCTAATTTGGTTTCGTAGAGACATTTTGTAAGAACGGAGAGAGAAAAAGGAAAGGAAGAACCGAACAAGGATTGCTAAACGCTAAGTAAAGAGAGACCCCCGCCGTTGGCGCCGGCGTCTTCCAGGAATGCCAGCTCTCTTATGAATGGGCATTCTTCATGTGCCATGAAAGCTGCTTATTCACAATTATGAGAGTACCCGTGAGGCTTTTTCGTGTGCGAGAAAATTACCTTAGCTGGGTGGAACACGGACGTGCATCCACATGCGCTACAACGCATGGCTAGAACCATCCCTTTCGTTTCTAACACTTGGCATGTTTTTGCAGGCGATCATTCAGACATCTGCCGGTTTGACACACGGAGCAAAGACCACAGTTCAAAGGGATTATGTACACGACGCCCCGCGCGCAATCCAGAAATCCGTCTCGGTGCTTCAAGTCACGATCGGGTTCTTGTTTCTTTGTGGGAATGATTTCCTGACAAAATAGCCGGCGCGCTGAAACTGACAGTGCCCGATTGTATTGCGTTGTGCTCCGGCTCAGCAGCAATCGGAATCAACTGCACCTGGTCTCTGATTGGGTTTAGGCTACGTACATAAGCTTCAAATCAAGGGTGACGCCGAAAATCACGCGGACTTTGTTCGCTACCACGACCACCGTGCTGCTCTTGGTCGCGGCCATCTTGTCTGTTTTGTTCTCGGCAGGTCGAGATCTCGCGAGAGAGCCGCCGGTAAGGTACGCAACGGTTGTATCGGGCGCAACATAGGCGCCGAGATCTAGCGTGCGCATCTGCGTGCGCAAACGCACGCATCTCTCAAAGCTTAAGCGCATGCGCAGTCTTGCTCCATCTCGCGCGTTGCGTGCGCTAGGCCGTTGCCCGCGCTAAACCACAATTGTCTAATACTGCGTGCGCAACAAACGCACTAGGCCCCGATCATGGAGGTCATCCTTGTCGATAGGGCACATGCGCGGTACGCATAGCCAACAGTGCGCTCGCGTAGGCTACCTTGCATACCAAGCGTGCGCAAGCAGACTCACATGACCCTCGCGTCTCTTTGCGAAAGCGCAAGGTTACTAGGTTTCCAAAGACGGCGGTGGGGAAAACAAGTGCAGCACCATTGCGCGAGCTAGGTATTTTGTGGAGAACGTACAAACTAGGACTTTATATAGAGCACTGGAGAGGCATAACAACTACAAAGAAAATTTATGAGGGTCTTACTCAAACCTTATTGCGAGATCTGTATATCGTTACGCCAGTAACTTGATCGTCTAGATCAGGGGTTCTCAAGCTTTTTAGCCTTGGGGAACCCCAACGGCTTTTCCAGAGAGTCGATGAACCCCTAACTTCTTCTTGAGCCTGAAGACAATAGAAGTGGGGGGGGGGGGGGGGGGGGGTAGAAGCTGACGCCTGTCGATGCGCGTCGGCCTGTTCCCTTTTCTTTAATAGTGAAGGTCATTGTCGCTGACACTCCCGATAATACATAGACTTGTGATTAGCCCCCCCTCACCCCACCCCCGCGCCGCTTCGCAAGTCGAGTAAAGCACCCGCCGACCGTACACTGCTTGCTTGAGACAGCGCGCCGTAAGCAATGTGTTCATGCAAACGAAGCGCCGGATGTACAGAGGACTGGGTCGAGCCAGTCCGTTAACAAGGCTTTCAGCGAGACTGGAATTATGTACAGAGGACTGTTCCTTTTTTTTTGCCAAACAAAAGAAAAAAAGAAAAGAGGCATGCCAGTCGCACAGGGAAACGGCAGTCGACCGATACACCGGTCGTAAAGCTAAGCCTAAATGTTCGTGTAGCCCACAGCCGGCAGAAAGCGACGCCTCTTACGCGTTTGAAAGCGCTCGTTGCGCGTTTTGATCACAAAACCGAGATAGAGCTGTGGCAAACCACCGTGCATGGAAATTGTGCCACGTCAACGCCGACGCGCCATGAGCCACAAATAAAGCGTCGAGGTGCCCGTCAATGTCGTTTGAATGAACGCTCACGAGCATGAATATCAGCGCCCCGCGCGTTCTATCACCACGGGACCGCAAATCGTGGAAATTTCATGGAGCGAACCTCTAGTGGTGCTACCACGTGGGTCTCTAAACGCTATCCGTAGATCCCGATGTGCGGATGCGGCGTGCGATAACTTCGTCAAATGCAAAATGCAATGGAAATTTGCTTGTCTAAATAAATAAATAAATTAGCTGCTAATGGGGGCAAAACAGAGGCGGGTTGCATTCGTTCTGGCCGGTCGCGGTACCATAAGATGTCCTTCACGGAACTCCTGGGTTCCGAGGAACCCAGTTTGGGAACCCATGGTCTAGATATTCCGTCTCAAAGTGGCATATTGATACTCCAGTGCTGGAAATGACTTCAGAAAAAAGGCACCTTGACGAAATTTCTGGCCTGGTAAAACACCAGAGACTGTCGACCGAATTCTATACTGCTGAGGGGCAGTGTTTAAAGGAGTTGCACTATTTTGGGGCGTTTTTTTTTTGTAGCACGCTAATCATCATGTCGTCAAGTGGTCATGGTGCTATGTTTCATATCATGCATTTCGATTAGGCTCTTTCGACTCCTGCCCTGGGCACCAGCCTATGTATGCATGTGCAGTTCATTCTCTGGTGCTCCTCGGATCTCACTGAACACCGCAAAAGCGTCGTCATCGTCAGCCTGGCTGGGCCTCTCTGCATTGAAAAGGCCTGTCCCATGTGCCGCCAATCAACCCAGTCCTGTGCTTGCTGCGGCCACGTTACACCCGCAGACTTCTTAACCTCATCTGCCCACCTAACTTTCTATGTCCCCCTCGCGCGTTTGCCTTCTCTTGAAATCCATTCTGTTATTCTTAATGACCAGCAGTTATCTTACCTACGCGCTACATGCCTTGCCCATGCCCATTTCTTCTTGCTTTCGGCTAAGATGTCCTTCACACCCGTTTGTTCCCTGACCCACACTGCTCTCTTCATGTCCCTTAAGGTTGCACCTATCCCCGGACTTTGGGCTCAAAGGCCTTGAGGAGGCATTCGTGCAGTTATCCCGCCTCTCACTTGTAAATACCATGCTCACTCGTCATTTATCCCACACCCATAGATCACACCACTTATCACTGCCATAATTTTATACTGTATACACATCTTTTACGCTTCTTTAAAGCACGTCATTTTAGGCCTCTATACAGCCACAATACACCCGGTCATCGTAATCATTGGTCATCGCTAACACCACATAATAGACATGGCGCTCTTTGGCCACCCATGACCCTTGCGCCACAAAACCCCACTAATCATCATCAAGGTTGCACCTATCATTTTCCTTTGCATTGCTCGCTGTGTCCTTCGTTTAATTGGAATCATCTTTGTAAGCCTCCAGGTACATGATACGTAGGTAGGTACAGGTAAGTTTTACCTTCCTCTTCAGGGATAGCGGTAAACTACCGTTCATGAACTTAGAATGCCTTCCGAATGTGCTCCACCCCATTTATATTCTTCTATAGTTACTTCAGTCTCATGGTTCGGCTCCGCGGCCACTGCCTGTCCTTAAGTAGACGTATTCCTTTGCCCCTTCCAATGCCTCGCTTGCCGGAAAAGCGCTGTATCGGTTATTAGGTGCAACCGTGGTTAAGCTCTCTGTGTAACAACGCTATAAACCAATCAAGTGGTGGTTGGTATGTTACCCTCACGAATATTAGATCGTCGAAAAGGCGTGCTGCTTTCTCCGGGCATACACTCACGGGATGTCGGAAACTGGACCAGCGTTGAAGTCCCTTCACGCTTTCGTGGGCCATTCTGACGGCGCTCGAGGCGGTGTTGTCGGCCGTGCTAATCCAGTTTCCCGACAAAGTCCTGTCCCGTGCACTGGTGGTCACGCCAACACCGCCACTGTCCTTGCGAGGCTCGTGGCAGCGGGGTGCTGTTGCGTGCACTGAGGTGAGAAAAATACGCGCACGCGTAAGCGTACATAGCGAAGTATTAACAACATTTGCTACGTGGTTAGCCGCTAAATGTATCACGTATATTAGCGAATTTGCCTGAGGCAATTAATTGCTCTTGTAAGGGCACGTGTGATTTTCTTAGTTACCCTTTCTTGTCTATGGGTTGTACAGGCGCCACTTGGCAGTAGTAATCGAGTGCGCCAAAAAAAAAAAAACAACAAAAAAGCACTGCATTGAATCGCATATGAAATCGAGACTAAAGTGAAAGAATGCATCAATTTAGACTGATAAGGTGTTCCTTCAAAACTCTACTTTTGTTAAGAAAATCAAGGTGAAAGTTTTAATGATAGATTTCGCGCGGAAATCGGCATATATGAATGTCTGCGTGACGTCATAGATGCAAAGCGCTTTTTTTTTTTCTTATTTCGGCCACATTGGTTCAACCGAGTTTGCTGAAACTCTGTTCATTATATCTCTGTCCCCCCTTAGAGGAAATGTGCCTTCGTTGTTACTGATTATTAACTGTGAAAGCCCTCGTAGACGTATCTATTAATGCAAAACAAGGATTAGTAAGCATATTAAAAATTACGCATAATCCTCTTTGGGAATTCTTTAAGGGCCAAACAACGAAACGTTCCTTTCCTTCGACCGCGTCCTCACCTTACGTGAGGCCTCCTTACCGCCAAGTACCGACGGAGGAAGCAAGCGTACTCTGAAAGCTCCCTTCACCCGTCCTCGCGGGAGGAATGGTTGCCGCGCTCCTGCGTTCGAGATTATCGAATATAAGCTTTGCTCACAAGCGTTTATTCTGTAAAAAAATGTTGGGTCACCACATCACTTCCAGATTGAAGTGTTAATATAGAGACGCGTGTACGCTTTCTTCCAACTGCGATTACTAAATGTGAAAAGCCACCGTAGTCGAGCGCAAAACGTGGTGCGTTCTAGCAACACTGAAACGCCCGCCTCTTTAAACGCTGTCAGTCTAAACGCGCTTCACGAGTCAGACATGCCTGCGAAAACACCCTTCTCCGAAGACGAGAAAGATCTCGTCCAGGACCTTGTGCTGAAATACAAGACCGTCATCGAGAATAAGCGTACGGACGCTTCTTCTCTTACTGCGCGCCGTCATGCCGGGCACCGTGACCGTGCACGCACGCTCGCGTCTCCCCGCAGAGGTGGGGTGGGAGGGTTGCCTCGGAAACAAGCATCACATGGGCTAGCCAATCACGTGGGCTAGCTGTGAGGTGAAGCGCTCGTTCAGGGCCAGGAGCGGACCTAAGGGCGCACGAAGGTAGCCCCAAAGCAACCTTAAGCTGAGGAAGCGCCAAGGAAGCCTTCAACGAGGGCTCCTCAGTGAGGAAGCTTTCAGAGTTACATAAGGCGGCCTCACCAAAATGAAGGCTTCCTTACTGAGGAAAGGAACGTTTCGTTGTTTGGCCCTAAGTGACGAGTAAGCGTAGAGAGTTACTGTAGGTTGCAGCTTTCCTAAAAACGTCGTTTTCGGGCGGCACCGGCATCGAGTCTTTCATCGTCTTTGTAACCTTTGTCAGCGTCTGGAACGTCCCCACGGAAATCATGCCCCGCGGCTGGCCGAATCGCGTGTCTGGCAACACACTCTCGCAATGTCGGCAGTTTTTCCGATGTGTACCATCCTTCATGTCGGCATCACGTCTTTGTCTTGAGAGGGCTTTTATTCCACTACCACGAAATTCAACAATGCCTTCATCGAAAGTGCTCTTTTACATTTGTACTGCGGTTACAACGCATTCTTATGGTTCATATATACGAACATTTTGCAAGAGTGTCCATGTATTCATGCGATTATGACACTTGCTTTCGGGGCGTGGGCGCCTAGATTCAAAACCCCTCACCGCCCAGAAAGCTTTTGTTTTATACATTTATTTGTTTATAGCGATGAACGTCTTACGTGATAGAGCGACGGATCCACCGAGTTTTCTCGCTGTGTTGGCATAGAAATGATAGCGCATTTGAAAATTTACCGTACGTTTGCCTAACGCTAAAGAGCACGCGGAAAAACCTGTTTTCGCGAGAAAAAAAAATTTACTCTTGAGTCATAAGACTTTAATGATATAAGGGAAAAAAACTATTTTTACCGTGCCTTTAAGTTGACGTTTCACAATGCCAAAAGCTGAACTCTTGTTGCGAGGAGGCACTTCGTAAGCGAGAAAATGCGCAGCGAGAAAGCGTAGGTAGCGACGCCGCCTTGAAGTTCCCACATCAGCTCGCTGTGACGCCACAGACATTGACGGCGTCTGCTAGGGCGTACAAATTTCTTAAACCATAAAACTGAAGTATAGCTTGTTTTCTAAAGAGAGTTGAAAAATTAACGTATCAGGTTTAAGGAAATTTCGTTGATCCAATGTGACCTAAAAGGTAAAGGTACTAATTCCTTGATGTAACGCTCATATTATGTTCATTAATTTAAAAAAATGCAAGCCTCACGTTCATTTTCCCTTCTACCAATAAGCCAATCATGGCAGTACAGAAATTACCGGCAGTAGAGAGTTTAAAGGACCCCTGACAGCGAAATTTTTGTTGGTGACTTTTTTGCTGTAATTTGTAGCTTTGTGTCTGGTAATCTCTAAATTAAATCGTAAATGCTCTAGCGTATCGTACAACTAATTCTAGCGTAGTTAATTGTGACCATTTTAGCATCACTTCAAAACGCCCGCCTAAAAACCACAAGAAACTGGCGCCCCATGCGGGGGAGCGTCAAAGACCACGTGCACTCAAGCTGTGGTGACGTTGAAAGCGCGGTTTTCAAATCGGGGCCCCGCGCGCGGTAGAGATTGAAAGTATGTGGGTGCCTCGGTATGGGTTAAACCTGTTAAGCGCGTGTCCCCTCACGAAAACTACCTCGAGAGCAGCCCGACAACAGAGCCAGAGGGGTGAGGAACAATAGGCCTCGCCGGGTGCCAGTCGTCGTATTGTGCACGTGCGCCCCACAAACCTTCTGTGACGTCCACAATACTTGCTTTACTCGTGGAACGTCACACGGGGCCTCTATCTACGTCATACCATGATGTCGCAAGGTGCAGCCAACTCAAGTGAGCACTCACGCTTACTTTAAAACCAAATTAAGATATCTTAAAGGCAACGTTCGTCACTAATAATCGGTCAGATGTGCCCCCGTATACAGGAAAGTCAAACAACACAAAGATCTCGAGGTTTCAATTTTGGTGTCAGGGGTACCAGTTTAAGTAAGTTCATTCATTGTTTCACTTTAGTGCTCCTTTAAAAGTGAACATGCGTACTATCAGCGTCAAATGAAACGCGAACAACGGCATACATTCGCAATGGTATAGTGCGAGCCGTCCACTCATCCCTATGGACAGGCGCGCACATACGATTCGGCAGCACCACGTGTGAACTTAGCCCCCCCCCCCCCCCCCCCCGAAACAATTCTTTCAGGATTAAAAAAAGCGTCATCATTGTACGTTAATCTACACACACGTGACTTAATTAGCCGGTTCCTTTAGCTGCAGGGGCCTCAAGGCCCGAACACACGTACGCGTTGCAACGCGTCAACGCGTGACTTTTTGACGCGGCGTTGCGCCCTCTCCCTATGGGGAGAGAAGGCGCGCAGCTTCGCGTAGCCGCGCGCCGTCTCTCCCCATAGGGAGAGGGCGCGACGCCGCGTCAAAAAGTCACGCGTTGACGCGCTGCAACGCGTACGTGTGTTCGGGCCTTCAGGGTTCTATTCGTGCGGATGCAGCCCTTGCGCGCTGATCAAGTATCCGGGACCTCCGTGTAACGCATTCATGTTTGTCTTGAAACTCGTTTCGTTCCTGAATATTGTGGATTCCGAATAATAACCAAGCTGACGACAGAAACGATCACGCGATTATACCTTGTGCCTGGTCCTCCGTCTTGCTTGCGAACCACCTGTCAAGCGAACGTCGTTGGGCCATGGACGACTTGCGCGTCCGGGTGCCCTCCGACATTAATGGCGTGTGTACCGCGGTGGAGGCTCTCGAACAAGCACCGCCCACAGCATTTTCAGAGGCAGACGACTGAGTTGCCGTGTGCTTTGTGATGGAGGCTGTTTTGTGTACAGGTGCATCGGAGGGCTGCGTCGTGCAAAGTGCGACGTGTCATTCATCACATCACTCTAAACCTGAACAGCAGATGATCATGACGTTTGAGCAAAGGAGTGCACTACGCGATGTACATTTTCGTGGCCGCCATGTTATCCTGCTCCCAGTTTAATGCTACGCGGTCTAACCCCCCCCCCCCCCAAAAAAAAAAACAAAAAAACTTCCAACATCACACCACTCACAGTCTAGACAACCTACGAGTTCAAGGGTATATGGAATTTCGTGAGGATAAGTGGTTGATAAGAAAACGTCTTACAGCGACATTCTCAGTTGAACGATTTCGCATCACTTTAACGCTAATGTATATATTACACTTACGCATTTAATAGTAACACGTAACTTACATTGCCCAAACACTACCACGAATATGACCGCCATTGCTGTGGCCTCCTAGCTACCCAATGAACTTGCTTCACTATGGGCGACAACGTACATTCGCCATTCAGTGCTGTGTACATAGGCGTGCGCACGAGGGGGGCAAGGGGTGCCCCCCCCCTTGCCCCCCTCGTGAGGGGACGTCAAGTCTGCCCCATATCTTTACTCAGTGGTACCTGTCCCGTCATTGTTTAAAGTGCAAGATAATGGTCATGCAGGTTTTTGACGATAATGGCGTCCGAGGGCCACTGATGTTGTATTCCAAGAGTTGCTTAGTTCCCGTTTTTACCCTCGGAAAGCAGGGGACCAAAGGCAGGCTGTTGTAGGAAGAACGTAATCGCTTCATTTTAATTTTTGCATTCACTGGGAAGCTTGTTTTCTTTCGAACTCGACAAACGAGAAGGGGGGGGGGGCGCTGCGGTAGGACTTCGCCCCTTCTCCCAATTCGGAACCCTGCGCAACGCCTCTACCTCTGTATCTCATAAAATGGCTTGAAGCTCAAATATAACGTAGCCACCAGAAGGAAAGGCAGACAGGACGAGCGCTCGTCCTGTCTGGCTTTCCGTCTGGTGCCTTCGTTTTTTCTCTAGCGTGAATTCTTACAAACTCGACCCAGTCTCGATTCCTATGGATGTCTCTCTCTTTTCAGTCTCATGCCGAACGTGCACATATTCAATCCGGAAGAAGTGTCAATCGTGATTTCTAGAGAAAAAAATAGGTGATGTAGGCCTTTTCATGGGCGTTGTCAGGATATTGTCTTCGGGGGTGCTTCGGGGGTGATGCCATGACGGTTGGGGGAAGGGGGACACTAGTGTAGCTTGGCTGGGGAGCAATTGCTGGTTGGCTTGAGGGGGGCAAGTGCCCCTTTTGCACCCACTACCGACGCCTATGGGCCTTTTTACTCTGTGAATTTCACGCCAGCTCAAAGCTGAACGGAAACCATGAAAATTTAACTGGAGGTTCAGTTTAAGGGCGCGCAACACCTATGTACGAACACGCAATTATAACCACGGTTAAGACAGCTGGAATGACAGTGTATGATTAAGTTGTTCACCATGATTTCATTTTTCCGTTTGTGATGATCTCTATTTCTGAATGTCACTGTCTACGAAGGCTGACATAATGTTTAAACTTCGACTTGGCACCAAGGTAGCAAGATGAAGCCTCGCAAATAAGCAGACAACGTTTTCAAATCATGCTGAAAAAAGCCGCGCGTATTTACTAAAAACAAAAAAGCAAAAGAAATCTATACCAAAGAGAATGAGATATTTCAAAATCTATTAAAGTTGGCGTCATTCCAATTTCACATGAATATTAGCATTTTCTCGATTATTAGCGCTTATTTTTTCGTCAAATGACTACATTATCTGAAGGCTCCGAGTAGCCAGTCCATGGCATGTCATGGTACAGTCACACGACCTAATCTACGTACATGTGCAGGGTTTATCCTTTCGCTTCAGTGCCCATCGCAAAGGCTTAAATTCATGGCCTGGTCAAGTCTGTGCATAAATTCGATGAAAACGGCAGACAGGGCGACTTAGTTACTGAACACCTTGTGGAATGCGCTGCGCCACACAGACAAAGGACAAGAGATGGGATAGTAATATAATAATATATGGGTTTTACGTGCCAAAAGCACGATATAGGCTAGTAACTAAATCAAACGAAAAATATTGTGCACTTGCCGGTCACTATTAGGGTCCCCAACAAACGGCCTCCCACTTAGATGATTTTTTTTTAAATTTTAAGATTTCGGTGTGTAACACCTTTAAGTAGTTGTTAAGGGTAGATTGGAACGTGGCAACTGATTTACTGGATGATAAAATGGTTTTTAGCATCGGCATGCTATATACACTTTGTCTTTGAATAGTACATAGGTCTTTAATAAAAATGAGAAAAAATTAGCGGACCTAATAGTGATTTTTGCGGTACTGCTACGCTAATTAACTTGGATGATTAGATGGCTGTTAACTTGTACGATTTGTTACCTGCACACCAGTCACTCAAAGTGGAGAAACATTTCCGAAATCTGCAACTTTCCGATATTATCAACACGCCTATATCTATCTTCAACTGCTGTCTAAGCAAGCTTCGACGCTAATGCTTTATATTGATCAAAAATAGTTCCGGCCCGTGTACTTAGATTTAGGTGCGCGTTAAAGAACCTCAGGTGGTCTAAATTTCCGGAGCCCTCCACTACGGTGTCCCTCATAATCATATCGTGGCTTTGGGAAGTTAAACCCGAACAGTTGTATTATTATTCTTTTATATTTATGGCTAATATAACGCTGCGAGCTAAGCTGTAATTTTCGACTTGTATATTGCAAAGGGCGCGTTTTCGTTACCGAAATTTATTGAAAGTTGTGACATGTATAGCTTTCAAGTAACATATATTTGAGGGCCTATTTGTATTGCGCAGGAAAAATTCTACAGAGCAGCTGAGCGACAGCACTGCTGTGGATGTGTGTGATTTATTGCGGTAACGAGAATTAGTGTGGAACCCCTAGGTCATGTCCCGGACACCGAAACTCTCAGTGAGCGCTGACGTGTGCAATATTTCACTCGGTAGAACTTTGGCCGCTACAAGCGATGGACACAAGCGCGCCTTCTGTGCGCTTCACACGGAGTGGGATACGCAATGGCGGACGCTGTGGCAGACGGTGCGGTTGTCTGCACCCTGGAGCGCGGCGCTCTGAAATAACTTGCCGAATTCGTTTATGGCGCTTCATTTTGATAAGCAGAATGAATGTAATGTAATGCACGTTGCCAGGGCGCTCTAAAACATTCAGTAAACATTCTAAACATTCCGTCACTGGTAAAATTTAAGTGTATCGCATCCGCCTTTCGCGCGCCAGTTACGCTGGTTGGCTGACACAAATCACGTGACCTTTGGCAACCATATTGCCCCCAAGCGCCGTGGGCGCATAGGCAGCGTGGACGGAACTTCAACAGCAGTTCATAGTTTTCTAAAGAGCGTGTAAAGAGACGCGCCAAACCCCTGCATCATGCCTTGTTTTGTTGGCAGCGCTAAATAGGCCGAAAGAACTCTGCGTGCTCGAAGGGCACCCGTTTGTGCAAAGTAAGCTGTTGTGCAGGAAGTAGCTCCCAGTTTGCGGGGCGAGCGCACATGCGACTGCAGAGACAATATGAAGGAAGCAACAAGTAGGCTAAAAGCACACGATTACAGTTATTTGTTTATGTGCGCATACACAGCGATGCCATATCTGGCGTGAACAAGAGAGCTTTTGCCAGCAGTACAAGGGGCTGATTTCTTTGAAAAATCTATAACAAATTGACAGCCATGTATCCAGTAGGCACAGCACGTCGAACTGTCATAGTGATGGGCTACTGGCATTAGTCTCGTTACGAGATTACGTGGCGCGCACCTTCTAATTAATGCACCTGAATATACAGGTCAACTAGCCGAGCGACAAGTAAGGTTTATATTCGCTACCTTCTGTACATCGGCCATGAATCGAAGGACACAAGCACAATGAAGGGATACCTGGACAGCAACAGCCCATGCAATTGGTTGGAAAACTAGCGCAATCACTGCCTCAATATCGATACATTGTGCAAGTAAATTACGTTTTCTATACGAATTCAGTGAGCGCATGCAGTACGTGTATAAATGAGGATCTAGCCAGCACAACACTCTGGGCTAAATGAGACAGACGAAGCCACGAAGAGAGGGCTGCAGTATCGCAAACATCAACACTACTTCTATGCACCATTGCTAAGCATGTCCCGCAGTACCTTCATGACCGCTGATATTTCGGTAGACTTAGAGCATGATTCGAAGAAACGCACGAAAATATTTTTGCCGAACGTGGGCCAACGTACTATTAAAGGCGTCTCTTAAGAGACGCGTTTTAAAGTATGGCGCGCAGCAACTCGGCGGTTGGTCTGGCAGGGACATGGCCACCACTGCCCAATATTGCCGGCGTGCCTCGAACCTTTCCGCTACTTTGATATTTCTTCCAATTACTCAAGAACGACCAGAGGGAATACCATTAGAGAAGTAGCGACAGCGGAATAAACCAGTCTGCGTGCTAGAAGCCCACGTGGAAGTCCAGATTTGGATAACGCGTCGATAAGGAGCCGAACAAAATTGGGCGCTGAATATATGTTGCTCTAGTGCCATTACAAAAAAAAATAGCCAAACGTGCAAATGTCACTAAGCAAATAATATGGTGCCCACTTGATGCGACTCGTCGAAAGACGGCTTGACGGCGGTGGCCGCTGCGGCGTTCAGCTGCATCGACATGCTGCGAACTGCGCTGCGGCGCTTTGGTGCCTCCGATGCGACGCCCACCGGTGCCGCGTTTTGTCGCGCTTCCGCTTCAGCGACGTCGCTCGGGTGTGTTGCCGGCAGCCAATCTGGCTGACTGTCCATCGTCCAGTTAGTGTCGCCAGGTGGCGCCGAGTTTCGTCGCGAGTCGCACGACGTGACGGCGCGTGCCGCTGCGGACCTGGAGTCTTGCTGCGACCTCTTCGTGCGGCCACAAGAGGCGCTAGAGGACACCGAGCACCGCCCGTTCTTGCGGCGCGTTTGGCGCTGAGGGCACATTAGGGACGACGTCGTGGAGTCGTTCTCTCTGGACGCTGCGAGGGGTGCGGTGGATTCGGGGCCGGAGAAGGGCTGTGCCTTGTCCTGATCTGGCATTGCACCGAGCGAGCCAAGCTCGCACGTTGCTGGTAGGTGCGGCCGAGATGGCGCAGACTCATCCGAAGAGGTCATCTGCGAAGAAGGCATGTTAGAGGACATGGCGTTTGCTCTTCACTGCAATGAAACACGGAACAGTCCGCAGCCTACCTGGCGCTTGGCTCTTCTTTTTCTTCTTCGAGTGGCATTTTTTTTTTTGGTCTCCGGCTCTTGACCTCGAAGCGGGTGTTTGGAATGTATATTAACGCGATAGCGTTAAAAAGCTCGTATGCAGAAATTCCGGCGTCGTCGTCGATGTCGTTTGTTGTCAGCGAGAAAATTCACCGACGATTACGATGCGAATTCTGAGCGCAGCTTGTGTTGGGGCAACGCCATATTGACCACAAGTAGGTACACATGCAAGGCATCCACTACGCCATAAATCATAATTTTTGCGAAGTAAGGAAGCACCCACAACGTCATTATTCGTCTTTCTGCGGACAAGCGTGGTGCCTGCTACACATCTGTAAGTTATTATGTGCACTTTGTTGATGTTGCACGTGGCCACCCCCTGGCCCCCTCGTGCGCACGCCTGTGCTGCTGCCTGGCCAAACCAACGACTTGGCGCTCCGGTTGCTGTAATGCGTGTCGCATCCGTTCTACCAAGAAGGTGAAGTATTGCTGGTGCACCGGGATAACGAGGCCGCTGCAAGTCCGGGGAGTCTCGCTAGGTTGCCACCAAGGTCTACGGCCACCCGCCGGGCCTCCAGTGCCGCTGCCTCCACATCCGGGCGCCTGCTGCTTTCGCCGCGAGTGCGACGCTGGCTTCTTCAACTTTCCTCATCCGCTGCTCCACAGAAGAATGCCCGTATTCTCTCCTCGGGTTTTTCACCACGGCTCGGGTCGCGCGCCATGAGCACTTCACCGCCAAATCCCGTACGTGGATGTGGCATGGGTGCATACCGCCGAGGAATTTTCCGTGCCTCGTGCACCATCACGTACCATCGCCACGTGCTCCTTACTCACCATCACGCTCGGCACGCGCCTCGTGCTCCTTACTCATCACACGGCTGTTCCTTAGTAACATGGCGCAACCTACCGCGGGAGATCGGTCATGAAACGGGCAGTACCTCCTTTCGGAAATGAAACGGTTTTGTATTGTAAGTGCATTTATAAATAGATAATTTACGAAATAACTTTTTGCTTTAATCAAGGAAACAAAAAGAAATAATAATAACAAACCAATATGATTGAAAAAGAAGTTGAAATTAGATAAGCTTAACATTAAATTCGTTTTTGCTCTCGGAGGACATCACGCACGGCATCAGAAACGTTCCTGTGGCTGCGGTACGGTAGCACTGAAAGAAATAATAACCACTGGAAGTGGTAAATTTAAGCCCATTTTTCGGAAGAGTTCGTCTAGAAATCGTTTTCTTTGATTTCTAAACATTCTATAGCGTAAGAAGAAATGATGCAGTGATTCCCTCTCGTGCCTTGTAGCGCGTGTTTTGAATTGTATTTTACCAGGGGAGCTGCTTCAGCCAACCGTCAGTCCGTGCAAAGCGAACAGGAAACTATCATAAACATGAACCGGCATTCTCAATCTTCTCCTTCGCTTCCAGAACACGTGTGTTGATATCTCCAGCGTGGAGTGCAATAACTATGATGGGCAAGAGAACGAGTACACAGAGCGTGAGAGAGAGAGAGAAAATAAAGAGAAAGAAAGGGAAGACAGAAAAGGATAGAGAGACAGAAATATGTAGAAAGAAACAGGTGCAGAAAAAGGCAGATAAAGACACAGAATGAAAGAAAGAGAGAGAGAGAGACAGAGAAAAAAAGAGGGAACGAGAAAGGGAGAGAAATACATGGAGAAAAAGAGACAAAAACGTGTAGAAAGAACAGAGAGGAAGAAAAGTAAAGAAAGAGAAAAATAAAGAGAAACAAGGCAAGCCGCCCAGCTACGCACTTGCTTGAGGCTTGGCACCACTAGTGTGAAGCTGCCTTAATGTTTTGATGGCAGGTAACCATTGTGTATCCCAATTGTGAAGACTCAAACATGAATCTTATCACACTAATGACTATGCGTGGCTTACGCAAAAGTATTGTACAAAATGGATAGTTGTGCTTTATTAAGGCGAAAGCCCTAAATGCCCCATAAAACTTGAAAATTGACCGTGGGCCGTGTCAACACGAGTGATGAAAAAAGTCATCACTGTGTGATGATTTCACTATACGACGTCATCGTCATATGTGACGTTGCCAAAATTTGTCATGTCATCATGACATTATCACAGCGCACATAACGTGACGTCATCCCATCGCATCGTCGCTTGGTATGGAACGCAGTTTAAAGAAGCAGGAATGGAACCGTAATCTTAGAAGGAGGATTGGCAAACATAACAAAGAAACGGAAAATATGCGATCAAATTATACGAACACAATTGGTGGAGCAGATGCGATGAGATGGAGGGGGGCATGAGCCTTCCCAAAACGTGGGATCTGCTGGGACACCTGCTAGATCCGACCAATTCGAAAACCCAATCGAGAATTAGACTATCAAAAGCCAGGCACGCGTACGAGTGTACAGACGCGGAATTTGTGAACAAGCTAATCACCATGTACAGAGGGGTCCACTGTTGATGATGATGATATGTGGTGTTTAATGGCGCAAGGGCCAATTGATGGCCAAAGAGCGCCAGTTCATGAGACAAAGGATGTGAGCAATGGTTGCGGTAAGTAGCTGTAAAGGGGCCTTAAAATTCCTCGCGCTAAAGGCGGGTAAAACATATATATATTAAAATCATGAGAGTGACGTGAAATATGTGCAGTGGAATTAATGACAAGTGGTCGCAAGAATAAAACTATGAAGATATGACATCAGCACCACTGCCTCGTCAACGCCCTTTAGTCCAAGGGCCGCGAGGCAAGTGCTATCTTTAACGTATTCACCGCAGCAGCGACCTCTGTTTAGAGGCCGTGCTACGGATCACCTTGATATATGACATGAAAACTCTGTACATCGTTTAAAAATGCAGACAATGACTGGTATGTAAAAAGCGGGTCCCTACCTATGAACATTGAAGGATGAAGTGGAAATTGCTGTTGGTAGGGAAATGAAAAGTGCTTTTTTCTGATAGCGTCGAGTTCCTTGCACTGGATAAGGATGTGAAGGACAGTGAGTGGCTGGCCACATCTATCACACAAAGGTGGCTCGCCACCGGACAGAAGGTGTGTGTGTGTACTGTATGTGTGACCAATCCTAAGTCTGCAGAGTGTAACTTCTGTGTGGCGTGATTTCGATACTGGCGGCCAATTACCCAGATGCGGTTTGACAACGTGTAGCTTATTTCGTGTATGCGTATCCCATGTGGTCTGCCAAAAGGCTCTGAGCTTTCTTTTCAGGAAGTGTTTTAGGTCTAATGGGGGAATAGCTAAGGATGTATTGTGACTGTTTTCGTGGGCAGATGCTGCTAGCTGGTCCGCTAACACGTTGCCTTGAATCTCGCGGTGCCCTGGCACCCAGCACACTACGACATGTTGTTCAAGTGCGTAGATCGTGCTTAAAAGAGAATACAGCGAGACAAAGATGGGGTTTTTGTGTCTTTTCAGAGTTTTTAAAGCTTTTACCACGCTTAGAGAATCTGTGTAAATAACTGCCTTTTGTAGTTTTAATTGATGAATGTGTTTAACGGCCGCAAGTATCGCGTAAGCTTCTGCCGTGAAGATACTTGATTCAGGGTGTAGAATACCGGAATCCATAAAGGATGGCCCAACGGCTGCGTAAGACACAGAAGTATCGGACTTTGAGGCGTCTGTAAAGAATTCTGCACAAGTGTATTTGTGTTGTAGTTCAAGGAAGTATGTACGGATATGTGCAATAGGCGCGTGTTTCGTTACTTCCATGAAGGAAAGATCGCAGTCTATAAGCTGCCACCGCCACGGCGGTAGTTGTGCAGCGGGAGCCAATAGACAGTGTTCGAAAAGTGGCACACCCGTTTCCTCAGCTAAGCCCCTCACACGAAGTGAGTAGGGCTGTCGCACCGAGGGACGGTGGTCGAAAAGGGCAGAACTGGATAAATCATTTATTGTAGGGTGTGAGGGGTGTTCCTTGTCTGCGTTCACTTTGAGATAGTATAGAAACGACATGTAGGATCGCTGCAGGTGGAGCGACCACTCGTTCGATTCGACGTAGAGGCTTTCCACGGGGCTGGTGCGAAAAGCACCCGTAGAAAGACGAATACCCGAGTGGTGGACAGGGTCAAGCATCTTCAGCGCGCTTGGTGTCGCAGACTGATATATTATCGCCCCATAATCTAGGCGCGTGCGTATGAGGCTTTTATAAAGATTCATCAGACACTTCTTGTCACTACCCCACGTAGTGCGTGACAATACCTTTAAAATATTCATGGTTTTTAAGCACTTGTTCTTTATATACTTTATGTGTGATATGAAGTTTAGTTTCGTGTCTAGAATTACGCCGAGGAATTTATACTCCGTTTTCACAGGTAGCCGCTGACCATGCAGATCAATGTCTGGATCGGGATGTAGGCCTCTCTTTCTTGAGAATAATACGCAAGTACTTTTTTGCGGGTTAAGGCTGAACCCGTTCTCATCTGCCCATTTGGTTACCTTGTTTAAACCAAGTTGCACCTGCCGCTCGCACATTGACTGGTTGCAAGATTTATAACCGATCTGCACGTCGTCGACATATGTGCAATAAAACATATTCCGTGGAATACACAGACGTAGGGAATTCATTTTTATAATAAACAGTGTGCAACTCAGGACACCACCTTGCGGCACTCCAGTTTCCTGGACAAATATTCGGGACAAGACATTACCCACTCGAACACGGAACGTGCGATTGGACAAATAGCTTTCGATTATGGTCAACATCTTTCCTCGGACACCTAAGTGGGATAGGTCTCTTAATATTCCAAAGCGCCATGTGGTGTCGTAGGCCTTTTCCATATCGAGGAACACCGAAAGAAAGAATTGCTTGTGAACAAAAGCGTCGCGAATTTGTGCCTCGATACGGATAAGGTGGTCAGAGGTAGATCTACCCTCTCGAAAACCGCACTGGTATGGGTCAAGTGATTTGTTTGCTTCGAGGAAATGTATCAGTCGGCGGTTTATCATCTTTTCAAAAAGTTTACACAGGCAGCTTGTCAGTGCAATGGGCCTGTAGCTCGCAACGGAGGATGGGTCCTTGCCCTGTTTTAAAATAGGAATAATAATGGCTTCTTTCCAGGCCGAGGGGATCTCACCGGAAAACCAAACAGCATTATATAGGGAAAGGAGGGTTTTTTGTGTTTCGGATGGCAGGTGTTTCAACATTTCATATACAACACGGTCGGAGCCTGGGGCGGAATTATTGCAGCAATTAAGCGATGCTTGTAGCTCAGCAATGCAGAAAGGTTCATTGTATGCTTCGTGTTTTGTAGACTTGCGCTCTAGTTTCTGTTTTTCGATTCTTGTTTTGTATCTTTGGAAAGCTTCACTATAGTGCGACGAGCTCGACACCTGTTCGAAGTGTGAACCTAGGAAGTTCGCCTGGTCTTCCAAGCTGTCGCCTTGTGTGTTTACTAGAGGAAGTGAATGTGCTTGTCTGCCTGCTACCCTGCTAACCATGTTCCAGACTTTGGCCTCCTGTGTATATGAATTAATGCCCGATAAAAACTTCTGCCAACTTTCCCTTCTTGCCTGTCGGCGCGTTCTCCTGCCTTGGGACTTTATATTCTTAAAACTGTCCAGATTCTCGGCTGTGGGAGATTCCCGAAGCAGCCTCCATGGTTTATTTTGCTTTTTGCGCGCATTTCTACACTCAGTGTTCCACCACGGCACACGTCTTTTCCCGGGCAGTCCAGATGTTTGTGGGATGCACTTATTTGCTACATCAATCAAAAAAGCAGTAAAGTATTCTGCAGCTTCATCCACGCTTAAAGCACACATGTCGGTCCAACTTAAGAGAGCCATTTTATGAAACTGTTCCCAATCTGCTTTGTCGATTTGCCATTTGGGAACCTGTGGAGGACATTCATTCGCTATCGGTGTGCTCAGAACTATTGGAAAGTGGTCGCTTCCATAAGGGTTATTAACGACTTTCCATTTGAGTAGAGGTACAAGTGATGGAGATGTGATGCTGAGGTCTATAGACGAGTACGTATTGTTGGCAAGGCTATAATATGTTGGCTCTTTTTTATTCAAGAGACATGCGCCGGAAGAGAAGAGGAACTGTTCAATTAGACGACCTCGAGCATCGCACCGAGAGTCACCCCATAGACAACTATGTGCATTAAAGTCCCCAAGGACCAGATACGGTTCCGGAAGTTCATCCATTAAGGACTGGAATTCATGTTTATTCAGTGGGTGATGCGGAGGTATATAAAGAGAGCAAATGGTGACGAGTTTGTTCAGAAGAACCACTCGAACAGCCACTGCCTCAAGGGACGTTTGGAGTGGTAAGTGTGTGCACGCTACTCCTGGATTAACGATCACTGCTACACCACCGGATGACGCGATGGCATCATCCCGGTCCTTTCGGAAAATAATGTAACTGCGTAGAAAGTTAGTGTATTTGGATTTTAAGTGTGTTTCTTGTACACACAGCACTTTTGGTGTATGTTTGTGTAAAATTTCTTGGATATCGTCGAGGTTTCTCAGCAGTCCTCTGACGTTCCATTGTATAATTTGGGTTTCCATATTGGAAGCAAAGTGGTGCTGTGTGTACGAAAAGAAGTGGCTGTGGTTTCAGTGGCAAGTTGGAGCTCAAGTAACAGGACCATCCTCGGGCCCCGTTATCGGCTTTTTCGTTTTCTTTGCGCGCTCCAAGGAGCTACGCCGTTCTTTCGGTACCAGGGGTACCGGAGTTGTGTCCATTGCCTCGTTTGAGACACTGGACGCCCGCGTGTGCGGGCTGGTTGTTCGTTTTTCCGACCTCGCCTGGCGAGGCGTGGTCGTTTGACCCGACGACCCTGGAGTCGCCTGGATCAGTGGCTTGGTAGGTGGAGCAGTCTTTACTGCTGCCACCACGGGAACAGGCGGGGCAGCCTTGGCTACTCCTACCGCGGGGGCGGGTGGCCGTCGCCCCAGCACACTGTGCGTGGCATGGGCGACTGCCTGTGGCCGTTGTAGTGCTGCCCCCTGTTGCACTACATCGGCAAATGATGGTTTGTGAGGAAAAGCTCGTGAAACACGTTGTCGCGCTTCCCGGAAGCTTATATTCTCTGTCACCTTGATTGTGAGGACTTCTTTTTCTCTCTTCCACGCTGCGCATGTTCTGGAGTATGCGGGGTGGGCGCCATCGCAGTTCGCACAATGGGCCTCCGATTCAGTCTTGCAGTCATCGGTTGAGTGTCCTGTAGTGGCGCACTTTGCGCAAGTGAGCTGCCCTCGGCAGCTTTGGGACGCGTGGCCAAATCTCTGGCACTTAAAACAGCGCCGGGGATTTGGGATATATGCTCTCACACGTAGTTTTAGATAGCCTGTCGCGACTGTTTCCGGGAGTGTACTCGAGCCAAATGTGAGAATTAGATGTCTGGTAGGAAGTTCCTTGTCGTTGCGCCTGATTCTGATACGCTGCACATGTAAAACATTTTCATTTTTCCACCCATCAAGCAGTTCTTCGTCTGTGAGATCCACGAGGTCGTCGTCTGAGACTACACCTTTCACTGTGTTCATGGTTCGATGCGGTGTAACGGATATGGGCCAATCCCCAAACACTACTAGGTTGTTGAGTTTCTGGCACTGTGATCTGTCCATTTTGGTGGCTTTGTAACCACTGCCAATGGCGTCAGTTAGGCATCTGGAGACCAAGAACGGTGAGATGTTGGTGGCTTTCTTTTCGGTGCTTTCGCAGTGAATGACGTGGTATTTGGGGAAGTTGTCTTTCTTTTCCACGAGGGAATCTCGGCTTACATCGGTGCGCCACCTTTTCGGGGGGCGATCAATGGAGAAAGGGTTTGGTGATCCCATGAGAAGAGGTTGTTGTTCGGCAGCCATGCCAGCCGCCCACCATCGAGCCCAACGAGGGGACGCAGCGAGACACGGAAGGAAACGCGGACGTCAGCTGTACATGGCCACTATAACCAAATATGGTTTACCCTAGGTTGGATAACCACACAAGGTTAACCCTTGCCGCCAGGAAAAGTGAAATAAAGGAAGAGAGGAGTAGACAGGAAAGATCAAAATAAGAGAGAAAGACGAAGACGTGAGTAGAGAGAGAGAGAGATAGGAAAAGGCGACTGCCGATTTCCCCTGGGTGGGTCAGCCCAGGGGTGCCGTCTACGTGAAGCCGGGGCCAAAGGGGTGTGTTGCCTCTGCCGGGGGGCCTTAAAGGTCCAATCACCCGGCGTCGGCTCAACCCCCAGGATCCCCTTTTCCCCGGACACGGCAAAGCCACGCACGGCTAGGCGTGGGAGGGGTGCAAACCCCCCGTTAGCTCGGGTCCGTGGTGTCGCTACACACCAAACGCCTGCTCGCGCAGACGCCCCTGCGGGGAGGGGTCCACTGTTAAAGGGAACACTTGCGTGCAGGGCATGTTCGGATTTATCTCTTTTACAAACGCACAGTGGCTTAGATTTGCATAAGACTTCTGGTGGTTGGCAGTTGCGACTCCTGTTGATAGAACAATGCCATGCACGAACGATGTTTCCCCATCCACTTGCCGTTAGGGGGCCAGCAATATGAAGCGTGCTCATTCGAGTGTTCCCTTTAACAGTGGACCGTACTGTACATTGGCGATACTCCCAGTGCCCCCCTCCCGGTGTACGATGGGGCTCCCAACGAGGAGCTCGACGCACCCTTCACGGAGGCGAAGGTGAAGGCAGAAATATTGGGACTAAAAAGGAAATCGGGCCCGGGTGCTGGCAGGATAACGAACACAATTTTAAGAAATTTGGGCAATGCCTCCATCAGCGCTCTGATGGAGTGCATGAAAAAATTTGGACTAAAGGCCTGCTGCCTCGCCACTGGAAGTCGGCATACACAATCCTAATTCGAAAGCCGGTCAAACCACCGAAAATAGAAAACCCAAGACCTATTTCTCTAACCTCATGCATGGGGAAATTGATCGAGCGCGTAGTCCAGACCAGACTGGCGCGTTTTATTGAGCAAAACGACATGTGGCCGCACGAGATGGTCGGCTTCCGACCGCGCTTGTGCAAGCAGACATGATGCCCCGACTCAAACATGAAGCAATCAACTAGCCTTCCAGAGACCGCCAAAGTAATTCTCGGTCTTGACTCGACTAAGGCTTTTCATAACCTTAAACACCGAACGATCCTCTGCCGTCTCCAAGAAACTTGGGTAGGCGCGCGAACATATGACTACACCAAGCGCATTTTGTCGGACAGAACTGTCTGTTTGAAGTCCCAGGACATTGAATCACCCACACTTCAGTTAGGGAGCAGGGGCATGCCGCAGCGCTCAGTTCTCTCCGCGTTCCTCTTCATTGTGGCGATGAACATCGACGCAGGCACGAGGCAGACGCAGACGGTCGGCCACCGAGTCGCCCGCCGACGATGTCGCCGGACCGTCTGGTCACACTAGGCCGACGACGACGCCGACGTCTCCAAAGACAGCATGTCGTAGTAGCGTAACATGATGGCAAACCGAAAACAGCAGCAAAACCTGTCGGTATACCTGTCGTCGGCAGGTCGTCGGGAGATCCGTGGCCGAGCTGAAAATTTGCCCATGTCGTTGCTTCGAGTGTCGAAAGGGGTATTCAGACGGGGGAGAAATGCTCGGGGGATAAAGGCGGAGCCCAGTGACGTCAGCTCGCGAGGAGAAGTCTCCACAAATGCCCCCCACTCACACGGACGAGACGGACGGCCATGCATGGAGGGACGAGACGACCATGCAGCTGCAGACTGTACACCCGCTGCCGCTCTCTGCAGGAGCAAGTGCAACAATGTGGCCAAACAGGAGCCCGAAATTCCGCTATATCCCCCACCGCCGGGGGATTGTTTGTCTTTTCGGGGTAAATGTCCCCGTCTCCTTCGAGGAGGCGCGGGGGGGGGGGGTTCACGCCCACTCGCTAATCCGTGACGTCGAGGCAACGTGATCCGCAATGCCCCCGTCTCCCTCGAGCATTTCTCTCCCGTCTGAATACCCCTGAAGGGGGATGCCTCCCCGCGCGAGAGCCCCGCAGTGTTTGAATGAGCATTTTGTGCACCCCACAGATGTTTTTTTCTTTGCTTCCCTTTCTCTGTCCACACCCCCGTCCCCCGACGCCGGAAGGTGTGGCAGGGCCTGCGCGGCTACCCCGAGTAGGACAATGGTACAGGAGGGAGAAAAGAAGACACGAAAGACGGCGACCAAAAGCAACCTAGCAGGGTCGGAGGGGAACCTGCGCTGGAGTCTCCGCGGACACGCTGCGCCGCCCTGCCAGGCACGGCCGGAAACACTCGGGCATACAAACAAATACGAGTGGCTGCTAACGTGAACCATGCCGCCGTGCGCGATCATCAAACGAGGAAAAAAGAAGCGTCGAGACCGGCGGTATTGTTGCATCCACAAATGCCACAATCAAAAATGTCTTTAATAACTGAAAAAAAATTGTCCAGAGCATAGTTGACTCCCTTTGGCATTGCTTTCCACCAATGCACATGGGTTGGCGCTCTGGAAAACATCACAAATCTTTTATTTGAAACTGGCGTTGAAAAAGTCAAAGAAAGCACATGACAGCTTAGGTTGCGTAAGCATCGCGCCGTACATTAAACATACCGTATTTACTCGATTGTAACATGACGACTATTGTAACGCCAGGTGTGACATTTCATTATGTCCAGGAAGAAAAAATAGAATTTCGGTATTCGATTGTAACGCGAGGGTCGACTTTAGGTTGAAAAAATCTAGAAAAAAAGAAAAACTCGCCTTACATTCGAGTAAAACGGTATTATACGTCACTGTCACGTGCACAGCTCTAGACCGGTTACAAGTCCATGACCGCTAGAAAAACCGCTGTCTATGCATGTTCCATTGCTGATCACACACTGCATGTCAAACTCGGAACCACCACGAAGTCAATAAGCACTAGGTTCCTCAAAGGAATTTTTTTTTAAGTATCAGGCTTAGACGACGCCCGATCGCAAGTTTGCAAACGGTCTGCAGTCGATGGCGAGTCGACGTCGTTAAAGCACGAGACCTGCGACATGTTTGTATTCCCGCTAACACCACTGATCTCTACTTACACCGGCCTTTTTACATTTATTTCGCGCTTCACCGTCAACTTCAAAAACGTTGTTTGTAAAGACTGCGATACGAACATTTAGTGGGCACATGAAAGCCGTTAAAAATTTTTAACGGCTTGCATGTGCCCAGTAAATGCTCGTATCGCAGTCTTTACACCGTAAAGCAAAGCGTGCAGCGAAACAGCTTCTGTGATATATAGTACGAGAGCTGTAACTACAGATTACGTAATTGTGATATGCTCGCTCAAAACAGCTGTCACTTACTGAGCCGAATGTTCTCAGTGCTGCCTGAGGCACTCATTTTATTTCAAGCGGGCGCACAACGAGCACACTGCATACACCGTCAAGCTTGCTAGCGCTATTTGAACACACTTACCTGTAAGTTTACGTCGTGCGGTGCTTGGAACTTCGCCGAAAGGTCACAAGCGCTGTCTCTTCGAAAAACAGCTTCTTCCACGTCATAGCCATCTCATTGCTAATGACAGCTTCCGTCTTTACTTCCGTCCTTTCGACAGCACACTCTCGCGACGGTACCCGTCCGCACACATCAGCGGAGATTGGTGGCATCGCTGCTCGCCCGCTGCGCCACAGTGCAGCGAAGTGTCCCGATCTTCGCTAGTCTTGCGCGTTCCAAAGTACCTACAAAACGAGGCACATCGAGCAAAAGCCGCGGTAGTGTCGAATGCCGTTCAGCATTCGTTTGAACTGGTTTGAACGTGCCACGAGGTATGTGAGGGCACGTTGAAACGTGCCGTCGTACGCCTCACGGCGGCTTTGTATTACTGGTTGTTTCTCAACTAGCTCGCCAGGGCGGCGCAGCTTGTACATTTTAGGCGCGCCACCTGGGCAGCGCTGGCTAGAGAGAGAGAGAGAGAGAGCAAGAAAGAGAGAGAGCTGGAGGTTCCCCGTTTCAACTCCTCCGCACAAGACTGGTCGGTGCAGGTGTCACCGCGAACACTTCCTGTGTGACAGCAGGACCAGCCGGCGAGGTGCTGGGAGCACGACAAGACGCCGACGGTGTCTTTGGCAGACGGTCGGCAGACTGTTGACGTCGTTCCAGTGTAAATAGGTCGACGACACGACAAAAGACTCTCTCAGTGACAGTCGGCAGACCGAAGTCGTTGTCGTGTCACTCTAGAGCACGGTGTTATTCTAACACCGTGGTCGCCACACACAAACTAGACGTACCCAAGGAGTACCGCGTGGCTGAGAGCCAGCGGTGTCCTACCCGGACACGGGGGCCGCCGTTCGGCACGACGAACCGAGTCGTCGAGCACAGAACGAAAACAACCAACACGGACCTTGTGGGCAAGGCCCAGCAAGGCGACTAATTACCCTGGCGCATGCAAAGCACGGGTAAGCAACAGCGGAAACCTCGACCGTCATCACCGCGGTGGAGCAACGAACGTCGCATGCACCCAGACCGGCTCGGGCTGTTGGTTCCGCAAACACAAGTGACTGGCACGCTAGGCCACTCACTAAAGGCGCGTTTACAGTGCAACGACGCCAACAGTCGGCCGATCGTGTAGACGCCGTCCGCGTCTTGTCATGCTCCCAGCCTTTCGTCGACCGATTCTCTTGTCTCACAGAAGGCGCGCACAGCGACACCTACTAAACTTGCGCGCAAAAGTTGAAAACGGGGGACCATCTGCTGCTCATTTAGGCCGTCCTCCCTCCTCGACCATTGTCCCTCTCGGGGTAGTTCGGTAGCTGTGCGGCCCCCACCACCCCTTCCGGCGTCGGGGGATGGGGGTGCCGACAGACAAAGGGAAGCAAAGACAAGACGTCGGAGGGGTGCGCGAGATGCCCATTGTCAAATACCCGAGAATCTCGAGGGGAGCCTCCCTTATCTCCCCCAGGATCTCCCCTTCGACCTTCGAAGCAGCGACATGGGCAAATTCTCCCTCGTCCACGGATCTCCCGACGACCAGTCTGCCGACGCGTTTTGCTGGTGTTTTTGGTCTCGGCCTCGTCGTAGGCCTACTGTGACCTGACGGTCTGGCGATATTGTCGGCGGGCCACTCGTCGGCCGACCGTCTGCCTCGTGTTTGCGTCGGTATCTTGTCGCTCTAATGTAAACGCGCCTTTAGCGATGCTTTGTAAGGAGTGAACTTGCCAGACAAAACTTTGTGACACAGAAATAATCGACAAGCACAAGATGCGAACGACAAGAGAAATAACTGAGGCGTTTCGAATTAGGAAAGGAGGCAATAAGGAAGTCAGCCAGGCGTCTGTTCTGCTACCAGATATTGAATTTGCTTTTTTTTTTGGACGTAACATGATTCAGTGCATTTCTTTTCTTGTTTTTGGTAGGTTTAACACGTGCTTACCTGCTGTATGCCATCGGTTATCTTCGCGCTCTTTCGTTGATTCACGCTGTTTGTGGTAATAAGGGGTTTGTCGTGACGCGCGTTCATGTGATGCATATATGAGAATATGTTCTTTCCAAGAGAGAGAAATAAACGTTTATTTGTGAAACAGTGTTCCGAGCGATGCTCGGTATCACCGAATAAAAATTTTCACTTGCTAGTAGCGCTCCGTCCTGTGTCATTTCTAAGTCTTCATACATATTGCGCTTGTTTTATCATGAACCTTTACCAACATGCCCAACTGGCAGTCATCCTAGATGATTAGTGGCCGGACGTAGGCTGTGCATCGTTGATGGTTCTGCAGCTTACGCCTCAGTCGTCTTCTACCCTTCAAAGTAGTTGAGTCCGCCGCGGTGGTGTAGCGGTTACGGTGCTTGGCTGCTGATCCGAAGGTCGCGGGTCCGATCCCAGCCGCGGCGGTTGTATTTCGATTGAGGCGAAATTCTGGAGGCCCGTGTACTGTGCAGTGTCAGTGCACGTTAAAGAACACGAAATGGTCGTAATTCCCGGAGCCCGCCACTCCGGCGTACCTCATAATTAGCGCTCCTTGTTTCCGGATAAATGCGATAAGCACTCGCCGGTAAAATTTTTCACAATTCGGTTTTAATGATATTTGGGGTTTAACGTCCCAAAACCACGATATGATTATGAGAGACGCCGTAGTGGAGGGCTCCGGAAATTTCGACCACCTGGGGTTCTTTAACGTGCACCTAAATCTAAGTACACGGGCCTCGAACATTTTCGCCTCCATCGAAAATGCAGCCGCCGCGGCCGGGATTTGATCCCGCGACCTTCGGGTCAGCACTCGAGCGCCATAACCACTAAACCACCGTGGCGGGGCGAAAATTCGGTTTTATCCCATAAACTCCGATGTTAACGGCCAATATGACCCTGTTCCGTTCTTTGTCGAAAGGGCGTGTTCTAAGCTATCATTGATACATCGGCCAGTTTGGCCGATATATACTTCATTCCACGTCAACAATATCTCGTGGAAGGCGCACATTTAACAAAGGGCTTGTCGCGCACGGAGTGAGAGACGACATCTTGATATGCTGACGTGGTGGCGTCGATGAAGAAGGCGGCAGTCAAATGGTAGAAACGAAACTTGGCAACTTGGGCCTAAGAAACTGAGTAACCCAAGGCACGCTGTACATTAATAGCGGCGATTACAGTCGTCGGCCGTAGTAATCTGATCGTCGGCGGAACGCGTCTTGTTTTGTACGTCAGAGAGAGATGGAAGCTCCCAGCGTTATCGCTGGTGCTCGCTTAAGCTCCCGTATATACTGGACTACTGGCATCCTGCATGTAAGCTTAGAACAATCTAAAATAATTTAACCCTATTTCGAAGTTTGTGTTCTTGAAACTAACGACGTGAGCCAGCTCATGAGTGATTTGGGAACTATCGGAGCTATGAAATCAGTCACATTGTTGAACCTCTGTCGTTCTGGAGACTTCACACTCTGCAGTAGTCAGTGCTTTCTCGCTGCGAGCTGAGTCTTCTGGCTCTTCCTGTTTCTAGAGAAAACGTTGATAGCGCGTTTTCAAAAGTGAGAATCATCATTCGCAAGGAACGTGCTTTCGTCAGCTACACTCTAAGCCGCATAGGTGCAGGGACGAAATGTAGCACTTACTCCCATTTCGCAACAGGTAGTTACTCCCCGGAGGGATTAACTCCAAGACGAGGTTGCCGTGTGCAAAGCGAGGGAGGAACTGTTAGACCACAGGGAGCAACGTTTACTCCCATGGAACTTTCCGGAGCAGTGGCAACCTCGAACGAATGGTCAGCATGCGCGTATTCAAAGAGTTCGCTAAAGAAATCAACTGTTAACAGTTTATTTAAGTGTAAACGGTCTTTTCAACTATGGCAACTGCGGCAGAAGTAAAGTAATATCGTTCATATGGGATAATAATAAACATAACATATGTGAAAAAGCTCCCACACAGAAAAAAATGTGCTCGGGCCCAAGCTGTATCAATGCGCGGCGTGGTGTTCTCGTCGTATGCGCGGGAAGCTAGGACTCGGCGCTTTTGCGGTGTGTTGTGGATGTGTTCTCGTTTCGTGGTTGCGATTGCTGTCACTTGTGATGCACTGAATCATCTTCGCGCTGTGGTAAACGTGATCCGCTACTGGAATGAAGTGCTGCGCTATTGAAATGCTACGCGCCGACTGGGGCATCTCCTGAGAGGTGAGTGTAAACAAGGCTGCCATCACTGCGCGTGATTTTACCTGTGTGCAGTTGATATGTAACGGTCACCGCTTGTTTAACATTCGCGTTCTGCGCGAACAAAACACGCATGATTGATGAGCTCGCGCTATACAGCGTCGCGAGTGCTGCCCCGACTGCTATAGCATTACAAGCATGATGGTTGGGCCATCGTAACCTCGGTGAAGGCTCAACATTAGCTGTAGCAACTACAGCTGTTGAAAAATAGTTTTGTTGTCAGTGCTGCCCAAATAAACGTTGTTTATCAGAACTTTTCGCGACTCTTTAAAAGAAGATTCACGTAAACTCCGCACAATATCTTCTATTGCAAGGTAAACAAGTCATTTGGGAAGATTAGCTGTTAAAATAGTATGTCTAGCTAAATCAGCGCCTCCTCTATTTTTCAGTGCCTGGGCGAAGGAGCGGAGCGCAATGGGAAGCGACCGTCGGCGTTAGTGCGGCTTTTAGCCGCCGGGCGCCGCCACCGTAGTAGACCCGCCGTCGCGCCGTCGCTCGCGGAAACGAATGCCGTGGCTGCATTCGAAGCTGCTGTATGGTTCAGCTTTCGGCTCTATCCGCGTTGTTTAAAGTATAATGAAAACTTGTAAAGTGTAATCATGAAGCACTTGTCGTTCTGGGCAACCAGCCAATTTGGAAGGCATGTGTCTTTCGCGGTTATTTGATCGAGACGCTCGCGCGTCGTCTGCTAGCCCGATACCAAAGAGCGCATGCCAGTGATGCGCGGAAAATTGTTTTGTCACCGTTACGTTCGCTTGACTGAGAGTCGGTTTTTGACTGTCTGGAAGTCGATTTTCGAAAGCAGCATTTGCAAAGAGCTAATACTGAAAGCTTGGGCGCTTAAAGTTCCTTCCCCGATGCGTGCTACCGTCTCACTGGTGTAGCACACTACACGCTGTAAGAAAACCACGTTAGGCGCAGAAATATCTCGGAGGGAGGCAGGGCATGTTCAATACATTGACTGGAAGAAAAAGAAGAAGATGGCTTTCGCCTTTCAGTCGTCTTAGATGAATGCATAAGGGACCCTGTGAGATTTGTTTTCTTTATCAATAAAGGGAAATAAAAAAAGACAATCGTAATTTCTTTCAGTTCCATTTGCAAAGTGGAACACAGCAGTATGACATACTAAGGCATTGGGGCGGTAGCAATAGCCTGAAATAGAAAATAAAACGCGAATACTATCAAACTCGTGTGCAAGTATCGAACCGGCAGCATGCACGGCCTGACAGACTGCCTGCGGAGTATACGTACAGCGGGGATGGAAAGACACGCGAACATGCGGCATCTGTATTCTTTGCTGTTTCGCATCTATTTTCAAGTGGGTATAGCCTGGATGATTGATGAAAAAACGACGTCATCGATGACACAATAAAAGACCATCTAGCATCTTTTTATTGCCACCGCGGTTAGAGCGTGATGAAAACAGTGCGCCGCTATGTTCGCGTTTCTTTCGATCCCGCTGTACCTGTGAAAGCCTGCAAGAAGCACAAATGCAATTAAACTCGGATGCAAACACGAATTCGTGAGCTTCGTGATACGCGCGGCCGCTCAGCGCCAGCTTCCCGTAGTCTACTTGCACAGCGCCACCTCGCGGCAGCGGCGAGCGGACGCGGAGCGCGCGCGCGACGGCCCGAGGAGAGCGTTCGCCCAGGCACTGAAAAATAGAGGAGGCGCTGAGCTAAATGCTTAGCACCGCTAACACAGGCAGTCGGCGACGGCATCGGCGATTTCGTTCGTTTGTAGCGATGCTAGGAATCATTTAATTTTTCTATCTCTCAAATGAAGAGCAAGCTTTATTGATAAACAAGTGGGCCCACTAGCGTGTCGCTGTGAAAGCGTGAAACGTTAAACTCCGAGGACGGGTTTTTTGAACTTCCTAACACGTAAACTGTTCCATTGCACTATGACAGGTTCTGTGAAAGAGCAGTTTTCGTCTAATTTTTACGCTTGCAGCATTTCTAACAGACGCCTTGTGACGTAACTGCAAGTGCACGAACAGTTCTGCCGGAAATATTAATGCTTCTGCAATTACTCTTTCAGGAAATCGATGAATGAGAGCGTTGCGCCTCCTGAGAAACGTCTTCAACATCGTGCAGCTACGAACACGCTCTCAGTAGCTGTCGATTGTGCTGTTGCACTTCCTGACGTCGGCTGGACAGCATCCATTCGGATAAAACATTGCACTTTTCATTGTCTCGCCTATAATGCAGGGAAGCCATCCTATCTTCTGTATTCAACAAAGTTGTTCAATTTATGTGTGTGCACGATGCTGCAGAATTGACTCGAGTCGTTGAATAAACTTGGTTGTATCTTTAGACGTTTTCGTTTTTTTTTTTGTCATTAAACAGACATTTTCGCTGAACAATATAACCAACCGTGTTACCTACAGTGAGAAGCGAGCAAGCTCGGCACAGCGACGGGAGCCTATATGAGAACGTTTATATATGCATACATTCATCAAGCGCCCAAATTCGCTCGATACACGCGCGCAGAAAAACCAATCCAACGCATTTTACATTTTCATGAACGTCATCACCGAATGGTTGCTTGCGAAACACTGAAGGCTGAAGTCTAATATAAGGAATCTTGCTACTTCGACTAACATGGCAGAACGTGCAGCTTCCATACGGTACCTGTACATATATAGCCCCGGTAATATTCACCCCGCTACGTACTGGCGTGTGGTATAGTGGTTAGCGTACGCGACTGCTGATTGAATGGCCACGAGTTCGAATCCTGTGTGTTTGTTGTGAATTTTCCGTAGTTTACTTCTGAATTTATTTTTGTGTATTAATTGTATATGTCGTCAAATGCATGTATCAACCTTCAAATTCTCAGTAATTCAACCAGAAACTGTAATAAATTGATTTTTTTTATCGAGAAGGAGCAACTGGGTTACTTCCATCACGGGTAACAGTTCGTCCCTCCGCAGCTACCATGCAAAAAAAAGGAATACATCAGTTACACCCTACATCCCTCCGTCATAGGATTCGGTATAACACGAAAGTGAAACGTGTCTTCACAGAAGTAGTGCTTATTGTGTAGTGATATACGACAGCTTGTACAATGTCTATTCGTGTTTGGCAGCTATAGCACCGTTTGACGTGGATGCACCCATGTGGACAGCATGTCTCTATCGCGACGACTAACGCCCATGATCATAATTAAACCGTTGTGGTAGCTGATGGTGTGGACATATATTTAGACACAGCGAATCGTAAATCCCGCGTAAGGATGATATCAACAAGCTCATAATCAACACAGGTACCCGGTATGCACTTCTTCAAAGCGTCGTCAATTAAGGAGAGAAGCGGCACGGTGTGCGCTTTCTAGTTTGGGTAGCCGACGCCTGTGCTCATGCATACACTAACACACACTGCGCTTCAGCAACACGGGAGGTAGAGGTACGTAGCCTGAGCCGCAAACGCGTGCGTTCCGCTGGTTTCTGTCTCGCAGGCGCTGCTCTCGCTCCACCAAGGCACGGCATTCGCCCGTCGAAATCGCGTCCTTTCTGCAACGCGTATTGCAGCAGTTTTGTTAGTCGGTGCTCTCGCAATTGAAGCAGTCGGCGGCGGAGAAATCCCGTTGGTGCACGTGGAGAGAGAGAGAGAGAGTACAACTTTATTGAGAGTCCAGTGCAGACGCAGAGGATGCCCCGCGCCACCCGGCTACTCCCACGTTGGGACCGGCAGGTCTAGCCTAACGGCCCTGTCGCGCGCGCACTGGACGGCCAGGATTTGGTCCTGTAGGTTTGGGCTGCGCAAAAGCGCATCCCACTCGGCCTTGCTGTAAGTCGAGCCGAGCGACCCGCACTCCCAAAGCATGTGAGCTAACGTAGCGGCCTGCCCGCAAGCGGTGCTGCACTACTCCGATGAGCCGACGCACGCTAACACGAAGCCAAAGTGGCCAAAGGCATAGAACGTAAGTGCGTCAAGGGTGCCTCGGCGACGCCAGCGCGGTCAGTCTACCTCTCTGGTATCGAGACGCTTTAACCATGGCCTCCGATATCGCGTGCAATCTCGGAGTAAGCGCTAGTAAGTGTAGATCGTAAAGCATTACTTCTTTTCACATCTCACAGACGGGGGCACTGCCCCGCTCCGCCCGCCGCGAAAGAGAATGTGTGAAAGATATAAGGCGCGTTCGCGCCTTGTCTATCATCTCCCGACTTAGCTTAGTCGGTAGGGCTCGGGCGCTTGCCGTCGCGGCCGCAGCGTCGTGGGTTCTAATCCCAGCGGGGTATCTTTTTCTTGGCTTTTTCTTTCTCACCCGTTGGCGTCCATTTTATCAACGTCATATCCGTGATGGATGTACTTGGTGGACCCCGGCATGAAACACTTCCGTGTTAAAATCTGAGAAACGCCCTCCGAATTTCAAGAAAAATAAACTCCAAAAACACGGAGCCCTACTCATAATCATAACATACTTTTAGCACGTAAAGCCCCAGATATTATTATTATTATTATTATTATTATTATTATTATTATTATTATTATTATTATTGTATATCGTAAGTAATTGAAGAGCGCTAAAACATGTTTCGATACAAACGCGTCAAGCCCTCGCCTCCGCGACAGCGCATTGATGGAGCTTCAACTTTAGTCGCCACTCTTTCTGAACGCAGAATCTCTGTTTTGTTTGTACAGGTCGAAGCGCAATTCCACCTTCATCGAATCACCTGGGATACGACGCTGTGCTGCAATGTGATATCAACACTATCACCGTAGGTAGTCAACGAACCTTCTCCGAGCCTTTTGAGTGAGAACCCGTCGGAGCGCCTCAACGATAGATCCTAAAGCGTACCGTCCCTTCGGAATGCACTCACCTGCAATAAATGTTTACCAAAGAAGTGACATCTTTCCTAAATGCCGCAGCGGATGATGTACCATCCACTGGGCGAAGGCAACGTCAACACCTACAACGCCTTGCTCAAGGAAAGCTTCCTGCAGTGCCCTTCTAAACCTGTTCGCCTCGTCCTTGCCGCCGTGATGGTGCTACGCTAGACCGAGTGACTGAGCTCGATGATGACATATATGCGAGGCTTTTGGTTTTTAGGGGCGAAGCACCTAAGGGTCTCGGCGTGTCGGCGTGCCTCGTCGTGTCCTGTCGGGACGGTCCATTTGCTTGAGCGCAAGAGAGGGCGCCACCGCCTCAGCGCTCGCCGTGTGGCGTGAGGGAACGAACGGCGCGCGTTGACTATGGAAACGCTCTTTTTGCGATGAACGCTGAACTACCAGCTCGCAAGGGACGAGAACGCGCCATCGCCCGCGAGAGACAACGCTGACGCAGGCAGCGTCTGTTAGCGAGTTTACTGATTGAAAAAGCCGATCTCATCTGCCCACATAACTATCCGTGTCCCGCTCACGCGTTTGCCTTCTTTTGGAATCCAGTGTTACTCTTAACGAAATAATATAAACTACAGAAATAACCAAGAATTAATGAGAATTATTTACCTAAAATAGCGAAATACACTTCTGAAGCATCTGTTGATACCCGCGCCGCGGAAGACAAGGCGCCACCGACTCAGCAAGCGCGATTGTCAAGGAAATCGCTGGGTTGGCCGTGCAATGCACTTCTTCATGTTTGACGGTAGTGGAGCTGCATTAAGCGCAGGATCAAGAACTACACGGCGACATACACAAGAACTATATTTCTCTCTCTCTCTCTCTCTCTCTCTCTCTCTCTCCTTATCTGCTCGCACTACGCGTGCGCCCTCCTTGTCGCTCGCATCAGCTCGTACGCGCATTCTCGCCTCGCGCTGTGCAGCACGGTAGCGCGCGTGCTCTTTTTCGCGGGCTCATGTGAGCGAGCTTGCGTGCTAACCTCGCACGGCGATTGCTCTGATGTTTTTATTGTTCTGTTTAGCGTAGAGATATGCGTGTATTGACGTTCGATTGGTAGGTAGCTTTTAGCATTAAGGCCCAGCCCGAAATACGGGCTTTTCCTTATACCGACCACTCTCGGAGACCTCCTCAGTTACACCTATCGGTGGTCGTACTGTCACTTTTTTTTTTCAAGGCGAAAACTTTAGATGCCTCATCAAACGCGAAAATCCGTCTTTTACATTTTCCTGCAATATCCACTGCCATTGTGGTAGAGTTTTGGTATTGGCCGGGACAACTGGTATGGCCCGAACAAGAGCCTCCGAGATGAAGAGGCGTTTCGCTGCTTTTCCGCTATGCGAAGGGCGTATGCTCCGTGGCATCGTGAAAAAGGCGTATTGACCATCGGCGTTGACCGTCGTCCCGCGGTGTCGGTGTGATGCAAAATGTCATCATCACGTGATGACGTCATTGTGGCGTCACATGATGGCGTTATAGCATGACGTCATCGCTTGGGGAAAGTGGGCCGATCACGGAGGCAATGCAAAATCACGTTAGGTACACAAAGCTTTTGCAAGCGTGCTGCGGAGGATCAATACATCGACTTAGAAGTAAACTACGAAGGTCGCTTTCGCTTTGGAGTCGTCTTAGGCGAATGCATGAGAGATTCTGTCAGTTTTTAGGGGCGAAGCTCCTTAGGGTGTGGGTCGTTCCCTCCTCTGTAGTAGTAGTAGTATGTATGTAGCCAGCTCTAGTTTAATGAATTGCTCACTAGATGGCGTTTCATGTATTTCTTAGAGTTGCTGTTTAAAGATGACAGATGACGCTTGTATAATGCGAATGGCGCATGTCATTGAATGCCTGCGATCGTAAAAGGCGCTCACTCTTGGCGCGCTTTCTCTTTCGCTGGGAGTCGCCGGATGGAGGCAAACAAGGCGCTCGCTCTTGGCGCGCTTTCTGTTTCGCTCGGAGTCGCCGGATGGAGGCAGACAAGGCGCTCGCTCTTGGCGCGCTTTCTCTTTCGCTCGGAGTCGCCGGATGGAGGCAGACAAAGCGCTCGCTCTTGGCGCGCTTTCTCTTTCGCTCGGGAGCGGACACTTTCCCTTCATTTCACCGATCACAAAGCGGTGATAATGAAAGGACGTAAACCAACAGTACAATAAAAGTTTGATGTTTAATATATACACGGTGTTTCACACTCTTTATGTAATGTACTGGGCGAATTTCACGGACGATCGAGTTTCACGGTTTACCGATGATTCCCTCCAGAGCTTCGCCCCACTCATCATCATTCATCCCGTGGATATGCTGTGATTTTTTTGTCTGCCCCTTGATGAGACGCTTTCTTTTGCGTATCTGATCCCGCACTGCTTGTGCGCAACCCTGTGTTGATGAATTTTCTTGCAGCGCGTGTCTGTGCTACGCAAATGTTATATTAATTGCGTGCCTTCTTATAATAAATCAAGCGCGAGTGCATCGCCTGCGCATGTATTTGTCGTGTGACTGTGAACGTAGCTTTTGTGCAGTGGTCTCGAGACTGAATAAAACGCTTGCACAATTTCAGTGCAACCAGGCGGCGACGAAAACCGCGCATCGTCCACAATTATAGAAGCTGAAGTCAAGGAACGTTATTACAGCGAAAGCTGTTATGATATCATTTCAACGACAAGTTTTGGCGCCGTAGTTGTCCGATATCCGTAACCGCTATCGCGCGAAATAAGAAAAAAAAACGAAATAAGAAGAAATATGCAGGATGGAACGAGGTTCGAACCTGGGTCCTCTGCGTGGAAGCCCAGTGTTCTACCTGAGGGCCATGCCGGTGCTTGAAACAGCGTTGCAAAAAGACCCTATACAGGCTTCGTGTCGGGAAGGAACCACATTAACATGTGTAATATAGCGTAGTAGAAGAGTAAAATAACAACCAGGCGTTACACGACGCGAATTCTGTAACCAGGCGTCACACAATGCGAATTGCGCAGCGAGTGGGTTGTTGAATGTTTCCTGCCCATTACAAAGTGTTCAGCCATAATTATTCATCGTCATCAGGCACAGCATCAGCAAAGTGCACCTAATGCCTTACAGGTGTTTAGCGGACACCACGGTTCTCCGCAGAAAGACGAATAATGGCGTAGTAGGGGCTTCCCTACTTCACAAAAATGATGAATTCTGGCTTAGTGGGTACCTTGCTAGTGTACTAATATTAGTAGCCCCAAGAATGTTTACAACGGCTTCTAGAAATGCTGCTTTTTCAGCTTTCGATGTGACTGTGCTGCGCTTTCCGCGCAGGCCTGGCGTTTTTGAAGTATCGGTGTCAAGGAAGACTAAGTATACCTATAAGTGAAGACGGCATTGTATATTTTAACGAAGAGAAATTTCTTTGAGTAACGTATTCTGATTGTTGACACTAAAGTGCAACCATATTTATAATTAAAGACCCAGTTGTTTTTGCCTAGTGTTTTTGAGGGGCAGGACGTGGACGAGGCGAGGAAGTGGCGCGGTGGCGGCGCAGTTCACGGAGTAGCGGTACTTCAAAAGACCAAGGGTCTTTAGAAGAAGTGAAGTAAGGACAATTAGTGGGACGCAAGCTGCAGTTATCGGCTGTGCAGCTTACGTGTCGGTCGTCTCTTCCTCAGTGATTCGCGTAACCAATCCAACAGTAGCTTGTGCCCACGGAAGTTGTTGGAATCGAGTGCGCCCTCCCCTTTGGCGCCTCGTTTCCTAGCTGGCCCCGCGCAGCTCGAGCGTCGGAAACCGCCGTTAATCGGTGACATGGCTACCGTGGCTACGCCGCCAGGCCTTTTTGCCTGGTGCTAGCCATGCGTCGGTCTTCCCCGCACGACGCGACGTGTCCGGAAAATGCTCACGCCACCACGCTAGCCTACGTCACTGCGCTTCGCCTGTCCTCATTGGCCGTCAGTGAGAATCCCTTCTCCCTTCAGTTCGCTTCTGTCTGGCGCTGGCTCGCCGCGGGAGATACTCGCACGACTGCAACGGGGAAGTCACGCGCTGCCATTGCAGGCGACCTCTCGTTCGCGCGCTTCGTTGGTCCCCCCTTTGTGTGGTTACCGTAGCGCCACAGGAAAGTGTACTCGATCGGTCTTGCGGAGTTACCCTGACGGCTCGCAATCCCGTGATTGTCGCGCTGTGCTGCATCTTGGGTTAATAAACGCGCGTTTGTTGACAACCTGCCTCGAGTGCCTTTTCTGCGCCGTGCCGAAGAGTCGACGAACCCGGCCGTAGCATCTTTGTTCGCTGCGGCAGTGGAGAACGTCGCGTCCCTTCCCGGTCGCCTCGTAGGGTAAGCGTCTCGCAAACCTATCTCCACAAAGTTTACACACGCCTTATGTGGGTGTAAGTTCCCGCTTTCTTTTATACAGAGATAAGACTGTGTTGGGTGCCACTTGTCTAAAGATGAACCGACGCGAGGAAATTATCAAAATCATTTTACTACAGAAAGTCCAGCGACGTAAATGAATGTATTTTATTCGGTATGGGCTCATCTCAAAACAAGACGCGTCGGCAGGGCTGTCTGTCGTGGTCATTCTTAAACTCCGAAAGTTTTCGCTGAAAAACTAGGGTCAGTGGACTATCTATATTATATCTCGTGGTTTTCGTGGTGCATTAGGTCGTTGCCTTGTTTGGATTCGCGAATTTATATGCACCTCTTCTACTGTGCGGTCTCTCCTTTGCACACGTTTCGCTTGGAGATGCTCTCTCTGAACAGTTTAGCCAGCGGCATGTCATAAATACACGTAATCTCGCCTCCTCGTCTCCACTGGGAAACCTGAAAAATAGATTAAAAATAGTTAATAATTAGGCGACGACCTTTGTTACGATAAACAAACATTTTCTTTCGTACAGTCAAACCCGGCCGTATCGAACTCGGGTAATTCGTATTCTTTACATCGAACTCTTTTCAAACGCGGCAATGCTTTAACGTCAACGCATAGGAAAATCTACCGCTATAGATATCGAACAAAAATAGCCGGACCACTTGACATATCGAACATTGGGCAGCGCGAAATTCCCCTAGAAGCTGGCATTCCTTGACAAATCTTTTGCATGTCGTCACTGAAGGGGACTTTTCCGCATGCATTTGGGAGAGGCGGTGTGATTAGGAGAGCGCTGCGCGGAGCGCGTAGAAACTACCGCTTGCTATCGCGTCCTTTCCCCCATAATTCCTTGTCGTTCCACCGCCGGCCCGTCGTGTGGGGTCGCCGTTCCCTTCTCGGCTCGTCTTGTTAACGCGATGGATCCGGTAAAACTGAGGTACATGCTGTTCTCCACAAAGCTAGTAGTAATTAATAGAGTCGAACTTGGGGAAAAGAAGCCTTACGTCGCCGCTGCATACAGAATCCTAGAAGCACGCTCAGTATGATACTGAAAAGGCCTGCGCGGAAAGCGCAGCACAGTCACAGCGAAAGCTGGAAGAGCGGCATTTCTAGAGCCCGTTGTAAACTCTCTTGGGGCTACTAATACAAGTACACTAGCAAGGTACCCACTACGCCATAAATCACAATATTTGTGAAATTGGGAAGCACCTACAACGCCATTATTCGTCATTGTGCGCAGAAGCAAGGTTCCAGCTACACATATGTAAGGCATTATGTGCACTTTGTTTACGTGACGACTGATGACGATGAAGAATGGTGGCTCAGCCCTTTGTAATGGGTTGGAAGCTTTAAACGGCTCACCAGTTACGTAATTCGCATTGGATGACGCCCGGTCGCTATTTAACTCTCCCACCATGCAATATAACATACACTGACGTGAGAAAGAGAGACAGAGAGAGGGGGGAAGAACTTTATTGAGACCCTGAGGAAATGGATGATGGGCTCATGGGCTTCCTTGGCAACCAGTGCAAGTGCACTTGCGAGGAACCCACTACGCCATAAATATTAATCTCTGTGAAGTGGGGAAACAGCCACTATGCTATTTTTCGTCATTCAACGGAGAGCCGTGGTACCCGCTAAAGACATGTAAGGCATTATGCGCACTTTGTTGGTGTTGTGCCTGATGACGATGAAGAATTATTGCAGAGCCCCTTGTAGTGGGTTGGAAGCATCCAACAGCCCACTCGTTGTGCAATTCGCATTGTGTGACGCCTGGTTACAGAATTCGCGTTGTGTGGTGCGTGGGTTTTTATTTCACTCTTCTACCACACTAAATTACATGTGTCAATGTCGTTCCTTCTGGACATGAAGCCTGTATAGCTTCGTTTTGCAAGGCAGTTCCAAGCACCGGCAAGGCTCTGAGGTACAACACTGGGCTCCCACGCAGAGGGCCCAGGTTCGAACGCCGTTCCATCCTGGAAATTTTTTCTTATTTCGTTTTTTTTTCTTATTTCGAGCGATAGTGGTTACGGACACCGGCGGCGGCGGCGGCGGACAACTACACCACCAAAAACGGCCGTTGAAATGATCTCATAACAGCTTTCGCTGTAAAACAAGACTGACATAAGGGTCAATGCAGACTAAACTATTTATACCGATGCCACATTTTGTCGCGTATAACTTGCCCCTGCATATAACCCCGCATCCGCGTCGGTGAATTGCGGAAAATACAAGGTTAAAAACAAAAACCACGCACTGCCGTTGTGGAAACAGGCAGACAGATGTCGATGCTGTGAGACCACAAGCTATGTATTTCATCTGGAACCATTTACACAGACGCGAACAAGAACACGCGCGACCGACTCGTGCTGGTTGCGTCGTCGTCGTCGTCTTTTTCTGGTCGGAATCCTGTAGCCCGCGCTAGTGCGCTACATGGCCCCCCTTCTAGTGAAGAAGTCGCCTCTTTGCTGCGGGTGGCTAGGAGCGGACCGTTGAGCCGCAAAATGCACGCTGTGAGCATGGGAGTCCGAAGTGGTTGTAAGATCCGACGTTGTCGAAGCGTCGGTGTGCAAGTACGCAGGCTTGAGACGGTCGACGGAAACAGTATCTTCTCGGCCGTTGATGAGCAGACAGAAGTGTTTAGGTGCGCGGTTGACGACCTTGAACGGATAATCATACGACGGCTCCAAAGGAGGTCGCACGGCACCGTGTCGCACAAAAACGTGCCTGCAGTTTTGGAGGTCTAGACTGACATACACACTACGAGATGTTCGTCGTTGTGGAGACGGAACCACGGTACGCATAGCGTTGCGTAGATGGTATGCATAGTCGGAAACATCTGCAGATACCGTTGGCGGGTCACTGAAGATTTCATTAGGAACCCGAAGAGTAGCGCCCAAATGTCAGCTCGGCGGCCCTTATGGAGGAGTCGCTACGAAGAGACGTGCGGATGCCAAACATAACGAAAGGAAGGCGTTCGATCCATGATGAAGAAAAAGTGGAAACCATGAGTGACGCCTTCAGCTGGCGATGAAAACGTTCGACGATTCCATTGGCGATGGGATAGTACGTGGTAGTCTTGATGTGGTTGACCCCGAGGAGCCGAGATAGATTGGCGAACAATGTTGAGTCGGACTGGCGACCACGGTCGGTCGTAGTGGTCGAAGGGATACCTTAGGAGATAATCCTCAGAGCGACGAGCGCTCGGGCTGTAGACTCCGCAGTTATGCTGTGATGAGGCATCGTTTCAGTCCATCTTGCCAATTAGTCAATGCAGGTAGAGATTGTTCCCGCATGGAGGAAGTGGACCAACAATGTCGACCTGCAGGTCGCTGAAGCGAGCGTCCGGGGAAAGGAGCGTACCATGAGGAGTGACAGTGTGACGATGAACTTTAGACTGTTGGCACCTGAGTCACGCATGTGACCAACGACAGACGTCTACGTTAATGCTTGGCCACACATAACGTGAAGTGATAAGTCGCTGTGTGGCGCTAGTGCTAGGGTGAGCCAAGGAGTGCAAGACATCAAAGACTGCTCGACGGAACGAGAGAGGTACGTAGGGACGAGGACGTCCTGTCGACGTATCAAACGAGGGGCACGTCACAATCAGGCACCAAGGCGTCAGCCAAGACGTAGCTCTGAGAGTAGCGCTGTTGGTTTTTTTTTTTTGCGCTAAAAGAAGCACTATGCTGTAGCGGCGCTCGGGAGGGGCAAACTTCTTGGAAAAGGAGGCGATGGGCTGCCAAGCGCTAGCAACGGACTGTTACGTGACGGCGCCGACGGCAGGGTCAGATGCGTCTACGGTGACGGATGTTGGGGCGTCGCATTTAGGGCGGGCAAGTAGTGTAGCGCCGGCAACGGCTTCTTTGATGTCTCTAAATACATGCTCAGCCACATCGTTCCTTGGTGCTGGGGTAGTCGGTGTTTTGACGCCCGTGAGAAGGTCGTTGAGAGGCTGCAATATACCGGCGCAGCGAGGAATGAAACGACGATAAAAAATTGGGGGACGCTTAAGCTTCGCCTTTTGGAGTTGAATGCGATAGCGATATCCTGCCCCTAGTGCGCACTTCGACCATTGCGAGAGTTTAACAGAATGCGCGCACTAAGGTGTGTGCCTTATGTAATGGGTAGCATGCTTTAAACCAGCAGCAATTATGCGCGAGAAACTTTTTCGAAGTTGCGATGCACCCACTACGTGGTCCTAAGGGAATACGCGCAGTAATGTGTGCGCCTTTTGTAATGGGTGGCTGTCTTTAAACCACCAAGTTGTAATGTATTGACATGGTGTGACGCCCGATGGCAATGTACGCTTGTGCCACGCAATATTACTGCCATATTACATCTCGTACTGTGACACCTGTATACAGAACGCGTAGGTATTTTTGGGAAGCATGAAAGTTGCTTTCAGTGCAGCTCCAAGCAGAGGCGTGGCTCTGTGGTAGAACACCTGCTTGCCACGCAGACGGCCTGGGTTCGATTCTCACTCGGACCAAAGATTTTTATTATTTAATTTATTTGCAGCTTTTTCGATTTTTCGGTCACGGACAAGATGATGATTTTTCGCTCACAACCAACGGCGCCGACGCCGACGGTGGAATTTCTGCGATACGAGCTCTTAACGCTATTGCGTTAAAATTAGTGACGCCAAGAAATTCACGCAGCTGCCTGGTGGTGGATGGTTGAGGAAACTCATGAATGGCTGTTACACGAGTCGGTAGTGGACGAATGCCGTGTGCGTTGACGCGATGGCCGAGGAAGTCCAGCTGCGTGACCCCGAACTCACTCTTAGGGCCGTTAACAGCGAGCCCGAACTTGCTCAGTCTCTCAAGCACTTGACGTAGATGGCGCTTGTGAGCTTCAGCAGAGGTACTGACGACGAGTATATCGCCGATACAGGCGAAGCAGCACGTCAAGCCACGTAACATCTGGTCGACGAAACGTTGAAAGGTTTGAGCCAAGTTGCGAAGACCAAAGGGCATGCATAGATATTCGAACAGGCCAAAGCGTGCTATAATGGCAGTCTTCGGAATGTCTGTGGGTTCGACTGGGATTTGGTGATAGGCCTTGACCAGGTCGATCTTGCTAAAATTGGTACATTCGTGCAGTGCCGAAGTGAAATCCTGGATATGGGGAATAGGGTACCGATCCGGAACAGTGGCCTTATTAAGAGCACGGTACTCACCGCATGTGTGCCAATCACCAGTCTTTTTAGGCACCATGTAGAGTGGTGAGGCTCAATGACTGGAGGAGGGACGGATGAAACCAAGATAAAACATGTACTCAAACTCCTTCTTGGCAATAGCGAGACGATCTGGTGCGAGGCGAGAAGCCCGGGAAAATACGGGAGGGCCCTTCGTGACGATGTGATGTGTCACGCTGTGGGCGCCCCAGGACTGAAAGGAGGGTGGTCGGAAGACATCCGAAAACTCGGCAATGACGCTTCACCAAGGGTCGGGAACGGTTGCGTGTGTCTGAAGAAGCCGGAGTGGTGAAGCGCGACAGGAAACGCCCTGGATGGCTAAGCTTTTCTCAGAGTCCAGGATGGGGCTAAGCCGCATGTCGACGACGAGCTTGTAGCGCCATAGGAAGTCGGCTCCGATTATTGCTTGGCGCACGTTCGCGATGACAAAGAGCCAGCGAAAGGTACGTCTGAGGCAAATGTCAAGAGTCACTGACTTTTGGCCGTAAGTCCGGATAGCCGTTCCGTTGACCGCGGTGAGAAGAGCGGAGTCGGGAGGATGGCGTCTTTCAGCCAATGTAGAAGGAAGGACGCAGATTTCAGCGCCAGTATCGACGAGGTAGCAGACCCTGGTGCGACGGTCGGTAACGTGGAAGAGAGGCGACTGTGCCTGGGGCCGAGAACAGCGGTCGCCGTGACTCTTCGGCCCGGTCGTTTCGCACGTACGAACAAGGCTGGCGACAGTTGTTTCCACGCGACTCGTAACGACGGTGGTACCAGCAAAGGCCATCGGGACTAGTAGAACGGCGGCCGGAGTGATTGGGGCTGGGGCGGCGAGTTCGTGATGAAGGACGCGGCTGGTTTGTGCGGAAGGCGGCGACTTGAGCTGTTAGTTGTTGTACCTTTCGGGTGAGCTCATCATTAGCAGCGAGGAGACGCGCATAACTGTCGTCACTAGCTGTGCTGTTGGGCGAAGGGTCTTGGGGGTGACGAAGCGTGGCCAAGGAGGTAAAACCAACATCTATAATCTTGTCAGCCAACTGAGCCAGAGATTCCAGTGTGGATGCCGAAGACGCTGTCAGAACCATGCGGACCTGTGTTGGAAGGCACTGCAGAAAAATTTCCCGAAGAAGGGCGGTGTTCGGAGACGCAGCAAGATCAGGCCGCCCCCCCCCCCTGCCCCCCCTGTGCGCACGCCTATGGTCATGACTGTCGGCGGGAAGGGCTGCGGTGCTCGAGTTCCTGGCAGCTGTAGGCCAGGCGAAGCTGCTGAGGCGAGCGCAAATCAGGAAGCGAGAGTAATCAGGCGAAGTCTAAGTCACCAATTTGTGGAAACAGGCAGACAGATGTCGATGCTGTGAGACCACAAATTGTGTATTTCGTCTGAAACCATTTACACAGACGCGAACAAGAACACGCGCAACCGTCTCGTGCTGGCTGATTCGTCGTCGTATACTAGAAGCGCACTCGCGAGGTATCCACTACGCCATAAATTATAATTTTTGTGAAGTGGGGAAGCACGAACTATGCTGTTATTAGTCATTCTGCGGAGAAGCGAGAAATCGGCTATACGTCTGTGAAGCATTATGTGCACTTTGTTTATTCTGTGACTGATGAAGACGATGAATTATGGCTGAGCCCTTTGTAATGGGTGCCAAGCTTTAAACCACCCACTCGTTATGCAATTCGCATTGTGTGACGCCTCGCTGCTATTTTAATCTTCTACCACGATGTAATATATGTGTTAACGTGATTCCTTGCCGGACATTACACCTGTATAGGGTCTTTTTGAGAAGGAGTTTCAAGCGCCGGTGTGGCTCTGTGGTAGAATACTCACCTGCCACGCAGAGAGCGTGAATTGGAATCCCGCTTTATACTGGACATTTCCCATTTCTCGCGATAGCGAGAACAGACACGGGCGGCGGCGCACGACTATGGTACCAAAATCGGCTGTTGTCATCTCATAAGAACTTTCGCTGTAAAAACATTGACCCACGCCTGATATGCTCTGTGTGCGAGTGTAAGCGCGCAAGTGCTGCCGCCGAACGTGTCTCAATCATAAATGAAACAAGCCGCCGTCTCCGTCCCGCGAAGGGCGCATCGAGATAGGAGCCGGAGGCAGAGCCGTATATTCCCTTTGGGAGAGTTCGGCGCTCTTTTGATCTCGCCGCCAGTCTGGCAACAGCGCGCTTCCGCGCCGCCGACGCCATTTCGTGCCGAGGTTTCTCGTGATGCTGTACCCGTGACGTCGCTGTCGGCATTTATGCTTCCTCTGTGACCGACCTGGTGTGTCTTTGCTGCTGATCGTGCACGTGTCGGCTGCGTGGAACATCGTGGACCTGCACGGACGTCGCAATGGGGGCTTGCAGCGCGGTCGCTGAAGAAAGGGTTCGCCAGAGACGGAGCGTTGCGGGCGCACGCCAACGCGAGCTTACAGTGCCGCGGCACAAAATTGCGGACAGCGCCGCGCCGCCGCTAAATTTGGATGGTTGTTGGCTCCGCCCCTCCGCCGAACTCTCCGAAGGAATATACGGCTCTGGCCGGAGGGGGACTGCGTGCGTCCGGTGAGAAATCCGTTCTTTGACCCACGTGTGCCGTCGCCCGCGGTCGAGCGGGCCGCCGTATCTTTAGAGGTGATTAGCAGACGGCTCATACCTTTGTACATGTTATCCTCCTATCGCGCGGTCATAGAGAGCACGGAGGTCACTTTGCCAGATGCAGGAGCCGCGTTTCTTAAAGGATCCTAGACAACGAAATTTTTGTTTTGACTTTTTTACTGTAATTTGTAAGTTTGTGTTTGGTAATCCCGAAATTCAATCGTAATGCGTAATTCAATCGTACGTATCGTACAATTAGGGTAAGGCAGGGCAAAATGAGACGCGGGGCAAAACGCGACCACACTGCGTTCGTGACCCGCCAAAAAGCGGCGAAATTCTGCTCGGCCAAATTTTTGGATCCGTGCATGAAGCTACTCTGGCGTCAGTACAACAACGTAAGTATTCATATTGTTACTTTATACTACTAGCTATATGCCACCAAAACTTTAGTTCATTTGGTGTCGTGGGCCAAAGGGCAATTTTTTTTTTAATTCGGGCATGTGAGAGGGGCAGAACGCGACAATAAGGCATTGAATTGCCTTAGAGATTGTCTTATTAAGTGAACCATTTATTTACGCTCAATATATATAATATTTTTTTGTTTCTGATGGTACGGACGTACAAGAGAATATCATATAGAGCTTCCTGGGAGCAAAACGACATGAAAAGTGCACTGAATGCTTTTCAGGAGTTTCGGAGCAACACAACGCCGGGTTTTGTTTGGATTCAATGCGTGGAGTGCAAAGAATGGGCTCATGAAGACTGCGTGGGGGCCCACGGAGTGAATTTGAAGTGCTTCTACTGCAAGAACTGAAAGGGTAAAATTTTTTCACGTCGTCTCGTTTTGCCTCACGCAGCGTCTCGTTTTGCCCCGCATATGTTGGGGCAAAATGAGACATCTGGTGCATTTTTTGTTTCTTTTTAAAGTAATCTCTTGAGCAGTCGCACCATGGCCATATTTATGTAGCACACACCTTGTACCCAAAAGAAAGTTCCTGTGTTGACATTTTATGGTAACGAGTGAAAGAAAATAAAATATTCGATATTTTCAAATTTTTGTCGCATTTTCCCCGCCCTACCCTAATGTTAGCGTCGTTAATTGTGATGAGTTCTAGCCTCACTTCAAAATGTTCGCCTAAAATCGTAAGAAACTAGCGCCCCACTGCGGGGGAGCGCCTAAGATCACGTGCGCTCAAGCTTTGGTGGCGTTGAAAGTGCCGTTTTCACATTGGGGCACCGCGCTTGGTAAAGATTGCAACGATGTGGGTACTTCGGTGTGAGTGAAGCCTGTTAAGCGTGTGTCCCCTCAAGGAAAAGAAAAACATTCCTGGCTTAAGTATCCAGAACTCCCTTGAGAGCAGCCCGACAGCAGGGCGAGAGGGCTCAGGAACAGTAGCCCTCGTCGGGTTCCCCGCAAATCTTCTCTGGTTTCGAGAATAGTCGCTTTACTCGTGGAACGCACACGGGGCCTCGATTTACGTCGTACCAGTGGCGCTGTCGCGAGGTGCTGCCAACTCTGATGAGCACTCAGGCTTACTTTAAAAATCAAATAAAATATCTTAAAAGCTACGTTGGCAACTAATAATCGGTCAACAGTGTCCAAGTATACAGAACAGTCAAACAACACAAACGTCTCGAGCTTTCAGTTTTGGTGTCGGGGGAGTCAGCTGCTCGCCTTACTTCGTATACCATTCCAATTTCTTGCTATCGCATTCATTGATTTATTTGCCTTTGAGACGAAACTGTGACTTTTTTACTTAGTACCGTTAATTTATGCTTTACACTGTTCTTTCTCGAATTCAATGATTTCACGTCGTACTCTTGGCTGTATTCGCAACGTTTTTTTAGCTTACTCAGTACATTCGCATATCAAGTGATATTGCGATACGAAAGGAGGTCGAGCGCCGCACTAGCTTAACTTACCATGCGGTTCAGGGAGGAAAAACAGAATACTGCCTTATGTCGTGCGACTGACCACTTGCTGTGGTCCTCGCGGCTTGAAAAATACAGAGCTCCATTTTGGGTGCGCACGGCAACATCCACAACATCAGTGATCTTGTATTGGCCTTTACAGTGCATGTCTTGTGCGCCACCGGCGCCGTTTTTCCAGGTCTGAACGGTAATACTGTCTTGTACATGACCGCTGAGCTCCTCTGTATAAATATCTGCAGAAGAAATTGCACACAGTCAGCACTGAAGTCGATGTGGTAATAGCAGGGGGCGGAAACTCCCTATACCACCCATGGCACGCGCTCCCGCATGCAGATACGCTGCGGCAGCGCCGTTTCCACCACTGGCGGCTGGCGGGTATCTACTAGAAATAATTCACAAGGAAAACATTTCTTTCATGACGTCACTGGTGAGGTTAAGCAAATAGAGGGAAAGGGCGCGAAACCGACAGGAGGAGGGTTACCGCGGAAGCCTTCCTTTCCCGCTTCGCATGCAAGCGGAATGTGTTCGTGCTATCTTGCAGGTCTGCAGGCCGCTCGGGCGACGCGGCCACTCGTTAAATTTAGTTAACCTTTTTTTTTAAATTTTATTCGTCTGTTGTGAAGTCGCCAGGCTACAGCGCGCCGATTTCTTAACAAGAGAAAAGTCGATCAACTGAAAAAAATCCTAAACTTTTTTAATCCCACGTTTGCTACTAAACCCAGAGACATACACGTATTGTGAAAATGTCAATCTGCAAAAGCAGCTTTAATTCACAACTGAGATATGCGCGTAATGAGAAACATTGAACATACAATATCCGAACCAATGCGAAAACACTAACAGTGACGAGCAGGCCACGTCGTACTTGACTCAATCACCTCTGTTATGACGGCGCACATGTTTTTCTTACAGAACTTGAGTACCAAACAACACAAAAGTTCAGGGGAAGACGGAGGCGTGGAGCCATGAGAAATCGTTGAACTGGGAATGCCGCTGGAGACATTGTTTCGGCGAGTTGACTTGTCTTCGTTAGGGCAGCAGCATTGCTTTGACGAAGAAAATACCACTTGTCGAAACGTTGCCTCCAGCGGCACTCCATGTTAAACAATTTCTCAAAGCATCAGCGAGTCCATTACATGTATTTCAGTGACAGTATTAGAAGCAAAGGTCCACAGAGTTTCAAACTGGCTGCATGCATTTCCATGAACAGGCAGGAGACTATCAAAGATTAACAAATTGTGTAGCCGAACCAACACGCATTCAAGCATTCCGTTAAACGTATTTTGCCGGCAACAGATAGGCTGTCGTCATTACGAATTAGTCTAACGACACTGCGCATTATGTCAGTCCAATCAGGCTTGCAGAGAACTGGGTTTACTCATGTACTCATGCAAAATGAATTCCTACTCAAAAAATGGACCCAAATACTTGTGCTCACCCGTTGTCACTAGGAAACCTGAAAAACCTTCGCGGAACTGCAGATCGCTGGGTTAACACATCACAGAGCCGCGCAAAACACGTGATGCCCCGATTTAGCCATCTTCGTCTAATGCATGGTTGATCTGCTCGACGTGACTCACTGCAGCTTCCGCTCCGCGCACGCCGCATCAAATGTCTTATATTACCCGTATTCATACATGGCAGGCCAACCGAGCGTGATAAGCGAGCGCGATCCAACTTATGGTATCGGTCAGGGAGTGGAAGGGTGAGAGGAGGCAAGCGCTACGAACGCAAGTCAACCAGTTCCCGCACTTCGGCCGAGTTAAAATTCACAAAATAAGAAGTCAAAAAGACAAGTAAACAAAAGAGAAGTTCTTTGCAGTTCAGTCAAATTCCTTCATTTGTAAAACCTCGTGAAAAAACGCCAGGCCTGCGCGGAAAGCGCAGCACAGTCACAGCGAAAGCTGATAGAGCAGGCATTTAAAGAGCCCGTTGTAAGCTCTCTTGGGGCTAATAATACAAGTAAACTAGCGAGGTACCCACTACGCTATAAATCGCAATATTTGTGTAGTTGGGAAGCACCTACAACGCCATTATTCATCATTGTGCGCAGAAGCGAGGTTCCAGCTACACATATGTATGGCATTATGTGCACTTTGTTTACGTGACGACTGATGACGATGAAGAATTGTGGCTCAGCCCTTGTGATGGGTTGGAAGCTTTAAACGGTTCACCAGTTACGTAATTCGCATTATGTGACGCCCGGTCGCTATTTCACTCTCCCACCATGCAATATAACATACGTTGACGTGAGAAAGAGGCACAGAGAGAGGAGGGAAGAACTTTATTGAGACCCCGAGGAAATAGATGATGGGCTTCCTTGGCAACCAATGCAAGTGCACTTGCGAGGAACCGACTACGCTATAACTCATCATAATTTCTGTGAAGTAGGGAAACAGCCACTATGCCATTTTTCGTCATTCAATGGAGAGCCGTGGTACCCGCTAAACACATGTAAGGCATTATGCGCACTTTGTTGGTGTTGTGCCTGATGACAATGAAGAATTATGGCAGAGCCTTTTGTAATGGGTTGGAAGCATTCAACAACCTACTCGTTGCGCAATTCTCATTGTGTGACGCCTGGTTACAAGAATTCGCGTTGTGCGACGCTTGGTGCTTATTTTACTCTTCTACCACGCTATATTGCATATGCTAATGCGGTTCCTTCCCGACTTGAAGCCTGTATAGGACCTTTTTGCAAAGCAGTTTCAAGCACCGGCATGGCTCAGAGGTTGAATACTGGGCTCCCACGCAGAGGGCCCAGGTTCGAACCTCGTTCCATCCTGGAATTTTTTTCTTATTTCGTTTTTTTTTCTTATTTCGAGCGATTCTGGTTACGGACACCGGCGGCGGCGGACAACTACGGCGCCAAAAACGGCCGGTGAAATGATCTCGTAACAGCTTTCGCTGTAAAACAATAAATGCGAACATCCACATCAACGTCACTTCCTTCAACCAGATCCTAGGATGCCTGGCAATCGCTACGAGCGCGCATGTTCCTTGAAACCGAAACTGGCGCTCAGTTTCCGGGGCGTGGTAATAGTTTCAGTGCCACCAAAAGAGTGCCGTGCCGACGAGCGCACGATGACGAAGTAATTCATATTAGACGTGACATGGCTGCGAGCTGGCCGAAAATCAGTCCCTATATAAGCGCGCAAAATTGTTACGCATGAGAATCACATATCAACGTCATGTGCACGATAATTTTGGATGACAGTGATAGATAAAGTGGGTTATTCTCATTAATTAGGCAGTGATCGTGAGATCAATATGTGAAAATATGGAAGTACTACTAAAATATTGCCCTTTCATGGAGCCAAGGGCCGGGAAGTACGTTCTGTCAATGCTAGTGTGGCAGCAGCCCAATCGCCGGTTAGATTCCAAGGGCTGACGTATCGGGCCCCCTAAATGCACCACGAAATTAAACCTCGTTAATGTGGTTTATTAATTGCTCTTATTGATATTTGTAACTCGACAAGTACTCACATAATTATCAAAATGTCTATGGGGCGTATGTATGCATGTTCAAATGACATCCAACTGCGCCTTTTCAGCAACATATTGATTGCGTGCTCATTTTTTCCGGCTGATAGAGAAAGCGTGTGAAATCTGAAAAGTGACACGTGACTAAACTGTTGCGGGCATCAGGAAGCTGCGCCTTCAAACAGGCTCAGTGTGAGGTAGCCAGCATAAAGGGAAAAAAATGCAGAATGAAAAAAAATATGGATCGCCCCAGTTTGCCATTCGACGGCCGAAGAAACGCGCCGCTTTGGTCTTACAGAGTCGGGCCGTAATCAGAACAGCGCTCCTGCCGTGTTATCAATGAGAACAATCGGCCATGGGATCCGGATAATGATAGCGGCTTACAGTTGTGTGGAATGCATATCTGCAAGATTGCGACGCATGTTGGTGGCCGGCCTGTACCCTTGCTAGAGTGTACTAGAACAGGGGAGTGCTCGGAACCGCCGCAGCACCAATGTACAGAAAGTTAAGCCCAAACAGGGTCAATCCACCTGCGGCGCTGCGATCGGCAGTCTGCAATGTGTCGTCCTTTAAGAGTTGCGCGCGGCTCCGCCAAAGTGGTACAGGGGTAGAATGCCCGCTTCCCACTCAAAAGGTCTAGGTTCGAATCGCAGCTGTAAATGGTGGGTTTTTGTTCTTAGTGTCACTTTCAACACCTGTGTTGGTTTTCCTTTGTTTCTTAAAACTAGCTTCTGTTGCTACGTAGTGCTACAAAAAGAAACGTAAAATGTGAAATCTCGTTTAGAGTCTCGTATTCGCGAAAATCTCGGCGGCCATACTTTACGTTTTTCTTCAATCCCGGGTGGTGGCGCTTCAAATAACTGCGCTCACTGTCAAATTTCTTCTCTTTTACTTCAAATTTTGCGTCACTTTTTGAACCAACGCGTAGCAACTGAAGCTAGTGTTACGAAACAAATGAAAACCAATACAGCTATAAAAGGTGACAATAAGAATAAAAACCCACCATTTACAGCTGCGATTCGAACCTGGGCCTTTTGAGTGGGAAGCGGGCAATGTACCCCTGAACCACTTCGGCAGAGACGCGCGCAACTCTTAAACGACGACACATTGCAGACTACCGATCGCAGCGCTGCAAGCGGATTGACGCTGTTTGGGCTTCACTTTTCGAAGCTCGTTCCGAGCACTCCCCTGTTGTAGTACACTCTACCCTTGCCAAAGTGCGAAACAAAGCGGTTGCTCGCAGTAAGCTTATTTGAGGGCGCTGCTTTCTTTTGTGGGTGGGTGCGTAGTCACATGCTACTTTTCATATTTCGCAGGCTTTTTTACCAGCCGGAAAAAATAAGCACGCAGTTAGTACGCTATTAAATATAGCGCAGTTGGATATCATTTGAGCATGTCCACATATGTCTCATTTGCATTATGATTATTACGCGAGTACGTTCGAGTCATCGATATAATCATTAATATTCATTTAAAGTTCATGAATGACAAAAATTAGTTTAGGCTACTCCAGTCTACTGGGAAATATATGCACTAGGTTTACTTCGCGTAACGCCGTTCTCCTTTTTTGAAATAACGGAGCGTGATAGCTGGGACATAATCTATAATCATCGTTTCAAGTGAACTGGAACTTATTGCAAGTAAAACAAACGAGAGTTGCCGGTATCATTTACCTACCTCTCATCCATCGAGGTGACTTGGCAATAGCTAAAACTGGTCTGCCTTTCCGAGTCATCAGAACGTCGACTTTTATACCGCTAAGACCCTTCGTGTATTTCTTCTTCAGCAGATTAGAAAATTCCGGGAAGCTATCCGTCCATGCCAGGTGGCGTGCCTGGTAAACGTTCGCACCCTGCAGCTGAAGATGGTATGCTGCGAAATATATTTTCAAAACATTACTGCGGGATTCATTCGACGTTCAACATCTCCACACTTCAAAAACTACTGTTGGTAGGTTCGATATGTTTTCACTTGCCATGACGTGTATGGCGCTGTGTGTGCACATTGCGCAATTTTTTAAGTGAAAGCGCATGGTGACAATGCATGGGACCAGCGAAACAAGACACTAGGGAAAAGAAGTAAGTACCTTCGCACTAAAGACTACGTAGTTCAATATTTTGTTTGAGCAATATATGTGTCTACGAAATCTCCTACAATAATGTCATCGACATTGAGCAAAGGAGGACGCACTCTGTGACAAAGCCAACCGCTCGTCTTTGTCACAGTATCCGACATCGGTAAAATAATCTGGAAGAAGTACACGTTTACAGATATCGTGGCAATAGGTTGACTATAAAAAAAAATCACAGCATATCCACGGAGTGAATGATGATGAGTGGGCGAAGCTGCGGAGGTTCATCGGTAAACCGTGAATCTTCCGTTAATTCTGTTCAGTACATCTTCACCGACGTGAGATCGGGCGCGTTTATACTAAAGGTTCGATGAGAGTTATGACGACTTGCAGCGCACTTTAATTTTACATGTACGCTGTGAATTTTCATTGTTTTCTAAAGCAATGGTTTTCTAAACATCTGGCGTCTTTTCGTTTTGCTTTAGAAACATCTGGCGTCTTTTCGTTTTGCTTTTAGAAAACATCTGGCGTCTTTCGTTGGTTTATTTCATCAATCAACGACGTTTTGAACAAAATTTTTATTGTTTAATCACGCACAGGAGAAATCTCACCAGGCACTACCTTGGAGGTAAACAATGGCTGCTAATGGGAATGAGCGACAGAAGAAGTCGGCTTTTAGCTAACACTTACACTTCTACTTCTACTAACGTTTCCTACTGGAACATGCCAATGGCTGCTAATGGGGAATGAGAGACAGAAGAATTCGGCTTTTAGTTAACGCGCACGCTGCGAATTTTTTATTGTTCAACAACGCACAGGAAAAATCTCCCACCGGCACCACCTTGGAGGTCAAGATCTGGTACTAGCGTTAAGACTGGTTACGCGCTACGACGCGGACGAACGGGTGCCGCTTAAAGGAGCTTCGCCCCTAAAAGAAATGAAAGTGAACGCTTAAACTTTTTGAATTTCCTCCCATTTCACGATTTCACACGGCCAGTATTTCATAGCACCTTCCGGAATTTCAAAGCACATTTGCGCATTTGGGCTGTTGTGGCTCGTGGAACCTGCTGAATCTACGAACGTTCAGTTTGTGGACAATTTAGAAGACTACTCAGTTCATCTTTACCTTGGGAAAACATTTTTCCGGCTCGTAAAACCACTGGCAAAATCTATTACATAGGAGAAAGCAGGTGTGGAACTTCTGGGGCAGCGGCGGCCACCGTTATTCCTGCGTCTTCTATGGCACACCAAGCGTCTTATTGTGGCAATAGCGGCTTTGTGTGTGTGTGCGTGCGCGTGCGCGCGTGTGTGTGTGTGTTCATGTAGATAAGTGTTCCACTAACGCTGCTTATTGGAAATATCTCATTATTGTCGATCATTCTATGGCGGAAATTAGCAGAACTTCCTTACCCCTTCCGAACGTTATTACAGTAGCGACATCTTGCTGTTTGAAAGTGGAAAGCTTGCTTCTGTTAATGCTTTCGAAGACACACGGCAGTGCGGCGAATAAGTTATCCGCAGTACGTGCTAAAGCAGCGGCATACCTGCCAACTCTCCTGATTTTCTCGGGAGACCGCTGGTTTCTGACCACTCCTTCCGATTGTATGTGGGCGGCCGTAAATCTTAGAATAAACAGCTACCCAAAATGAAAATACACATGACAACCGTTCTAAAAACTTTCTGGCCTTGAGGAACCATGGAGCACAGCCTGCAGTGAAATTCCCCCCCTCCCCTCCCTATTTGCACTGATGTAAGCGGAGGCGATGCCGCCACGTTCATGTGTGCCCTTAGTTGTTTACGGTTTGGCATGTTATCCTGATCTCGACGAGGAACTCTCGATAGCATCACACTGCGACGCACGCAAAGTTAGCTTCACCGTCATACAGAGTTATAGGGTGAAGCGGGGGAAGTGTCGGAAAAGGCTAGCATATCTTGCAGGCCTTTCATCTGCGCGCGTGTGTAATTACACATACAAGCTATAATTACACAGTAATGGCTAAGCGTGACAGTGGGCCCAGCGGACGAGCGGAGACGCCAAATGCGCATGCGCGGCACGCTTGGACAGCCAGCGTCTTTACGTAGCGGACCGCTCGCCCGTTCGTATCTTCTGCTCGGAGAGTGGACCGCGGACCAGCGTTATCGCGAGACAAGATGGCCACCCCCAACACAAGCGGCAGCGGCATGTCGTCGGCGATGCCTGCGAATGCGGCGCTCGCTCGGCTCCAGGCGAATAAGTCCCGGCGCTGCTTTCCAACAAAATAACATATCTGCATTCTTCGAGAGATGGCAGCAACGAAGCCGTTTGGAGGTCACCTAAAATGGATTCAAATCGTCGAAAACTTAACGCGGGCGCTAGGCCGCGAGCTCACACTCTGGGGCTTAAATGATCGTGCTGATAATTGAATTGGAAATTGGAGACAAGACCATAGAAGAAACTTAAGATAGAAAGTACGTGCTACTTTGACATCTTGTCCGTACAGATTACATTTCATCGCGTGTTCACAGATGTGCGGAGAACTGCATACATTTCGTGTTTTTGGCAAGCGCGTCTTGTTGAAACGCAGTCAGCTTGGCTGCAAAACGAAAGCGAAACCAAGTGGACGCACTCTCGCCGCAGCGGGCCCCGAAAGTGACCGGCAACTGATCGTACGTCCATCTCGATGTAGCAAGTGAGCTTTATGCCAGCACCCGGACCGCGGCTGGAAGTTCTTCATCTTTGACAGCTTCGGCCATGTTTGAGTTTTACGACATTGTGCGCGCATTGCGTCCAGCAAAAACGAAGCCGCTGAGTGCTGGATCCGTATTTGGACAAAACAGTGGTCATTAACTGATGACGATAGCGATGCGGAGTGCAGCGCCTTGTTTTGGTTCTGCGCGAACGCCGTTTCACTCTTTTGCGTCGATATTTGCGGCGCTTCGCGGTCGGCGCGCTTCGAGGATCGTCCGAATGAACCAAGTTGTGGCCAAATATGACCGAATGAACGAGAGCTTGAAGCCATTAAACAATACATATGCTTCTCGAGACCAGAAAACACGTCCGAATTATCCGATTTTCTGAATTAACGAGGGCCGAATGAACGAATTTTTGCTGTAATTATTTGCCTGCGGCGTACAACGACAGATGCAGAGATGTAAAGGAACACATTTATCTCCTGTACATAAGTGCTTGTATTGTTGAAGTAATTGCTTAGTCTTTGCTGCTAAAAAGAATAATGTTAGTGCGTTTTAATTATGCTAACTGTGCGGCTATGAGCTCGGAAGTACCTATCCAGCATGCTGTGTGCAATGTCTCTATGGCAAGGTAAATAAAATTGAAGGCAGCGTACAAATTTTTTCCACCGTTGGGAGAGGAAACGTGATGCAGAAGAATAGTTGTCCATTCTCTCGACCATTTTTAGGGTACATATAGCCCTTGCTGACGTCTTCTACGAACCTCGGCACGCTATGTTGCAGCCATACGCTGCCCAAGTCCATTTTCGTTCCCGCCAGCAGGACACCTGTAGCATAAACAGGATGCAAGCACTGCAACTTTCGTTAGGCTCCAAAAGAAAATGTCTGCAGCACACACTCAGTTGCACATTTCGCGAATTTATTCCTCTATAATGTGTCTAAAAATTTTATTCTTGGCTTCGGCCTATCTTTGACGAGAATATCATGATGTCATAACAGTTACCATGATGACAACTGTAGCATAAGGAGTGTAATACTCCTGCCACTCTGGCACCCGCGAACTCCGTTTAATTCCATCGTCTTAACGTCAAGGGAGATGCGGTCCGTGTCACACGGTGTCCATTACGCCAAAAAGTTAAACGGAGCGTTTCGCAAAGGGAGTTCGGCGATCTTCATTAGTGGCAGAATGGAGTACTCTCGTCCCCGCTAATCTGTTGTTACGGAAAAAAACTGCAAACACGAAACAACCACAGTGAGCACAATAATGAATTTTATACGTATCCATTCATAACTTGCGTTTAACGAAAAAAATATAGAAAAAAACAATACGCGTACAAGTGCACATACTCTGCACACCATGGCTCACAAAAAACCGACGCGCAGCCATTTTGAATAAATGTCCGGGCGCGCCGCTGTGCATCTCGTTCCGTTCTTCCTGCGGTGCACTTTATTCTATTTGACATTACCGAAAGTCATAGCAGTGGGTTACGCGCGTTGTACCTTCTTCGTCGACCCCGGCGGTCGTGCCGGCAGCACATGAGAACTGTTGTGGGGACGCACCCGCAGCAAGGACTTCGTGGACTGAACGTGAGACCTATGCTTATCCGATATTTGAAAGGACAACGTGATCTAGGAGGTCGCGCAACTTCAAATAAATCGACGACAGCTTGCATTGTGTTTGACAATCAGAGAACGTATAAAAGACGAGTAGCAAAACAAAGGTACAGTGTTGCCAGCACTCCTGTCAACGTGACTGCCAACATGCTTGCAGGTACACGTTTCTGTGATAAAAGTCAAAATAATTTCTTTTTATTTTGGTTTACAAATATTCTTGGGGTTTACGTCCCAAAACTACGATATATATGATTATGAGGGATGCCGTAATGGAGGGTACCGGAAATTTCGGCCATCTGGTGTTCTTTAACGTGCACCTGTATCCAAGTACACGGGCCTAAGCATTTCGCCTAAATCGAAATGCGGCCGCCGCGGCCGCGATTCGACCCCGCAACCTTCGGGTTAGCAGTCGAGCGCCATAATAACTAGACCACCATGGCGGGTCTTATTTTGGTTTGAACGAAATATAGTTTTGTTAAACAACCCCAGGTGGTCAAAATTTCCGGCGCCCTCCACTACGGCGTCTCTCATAAGCATATCGTGGCTTTGGGTCGTTAAACCCCAGATATTATTATTAGTTTTTATAATCATACGTACGAGTGAAAATGTTTTCAGCGTGATTAGACGCGAAAACTAGCATGTAGACGTAGGCGCAGCAGCGTCTAAAGGACCCCTTGCGGCTTCTGTCCAAAGCTCGTAAAATTGCCGTGTGATATGGCCACAACTCTGTCTCCGTCGAACCCCCAATGAAGATTTACACTTATGGAGTTTAACGGAGTTCGGTGGTGGCCGTGTTACAGGTGTATAGTAAATGTTCGCGACATTGTTAGTGTATATGTAGCCAACAATGCTGACAAAATCTCTCTTTGCGACAATATTTGGTGACTGGAGAGCCTAATGCAAAAACGAAAGTTTTTCATGAGCGAGAATTAGGTGTGTTCACAACTATATCATGCTCTAATTGTAGCTACGGGGCTGCTTCTCAGATGGAAGGCTCCCGCTAGAATATGGTATCTCTGATAGGATGCTACTTAAAGGGACACTAAAGGCAAATAACAGTTTATGTCAGAGTGAAAGGTGAATGCTTGAGAACACCTAAAACGTCAGCGTTATCAACAGCAGTGCTTTACTAATCGAGATATTACAGTAAATGTAGGACACGATATGCGCCACCAGTGGGACATTTCGGAATGAGCCCGATGACGTCAGGAGTACCGAGTACAATTAATCACTAGTACTCAAACTACTCATAATGAAAAAAATAGCATTCCGTAGAATACAAGACGTAATGAAATGCTGATTGGGCGTTTCTGTTTCATTCATGGAAAAAAGTACTTGGGATTACCAAGGAGAACAGCGCGGGTGGTTTAAAAGTTCCGTTTTCGCCGGGCTTCTCTCCGCTCGCGCGGTCGCGTCTCACTGGTAGATTCGTTATCGCGTACTGTTGTGTGTGCTTTGCACGTTCATGAGAGTCGCTGTAACAAGAAGTTTGACAAAATTCCGCGTTCCTGTTATGTTGCCGGGTGCCTGAATGGTGTGCACCGCTCGAGCAACAGCAGCTACAGCAAATAAACCGACGTGACTTTCCAATGGGTGCCACAAATAAAGCCACGCCGAGTGGCTGAGTGCTGTGCCCCTGAGACAGTGTTGGAAACAACCAAGAAATCTGCGTGTGTGCTCGCTGCACTTTCACGCAGGAGATTACGAAATCAACCGCAAATTGGGCAAGGCTTGTAATGTGCCCTCCAGGACAGTAACCACAGTGTCGGCTGCCGGGCAGTAGTGGCGTAGGCAGAAATATTTTTCGGGGGAGGGGGGCGCACATCCTTGATCCGACATGGGGTCTGGCCAGGTAAGTGTGGTGGAGCGGTTCCGTGCCCGGGCCCACTGTGCCCGGGTAGCGTTTGCCTTGCACAACGTTGCCGCTACCGCCCGGCAGTGGCGGTAAAGGCGGCAACTTTGAGCAAGGCAAACGCTACGTCCGGAGGCCCTTTCCAGGCGGGCGATTTCAAGAGCGCTAACGCTGTGCGGATCACTAAAATATGACTGTTTCAAAATAAGCTTTTCCTAGCCCTTCCAGCCCTGGATTTTTTATTTCGGTCGGAGACTTTTTTGTGCGTGTTTTCTTAATAGTTAGGATCTCAGAAGACCAAAAACGAAAAATTGAGCTAGTGGTGCAAGTATTAATGGATTTACAGACATTGCATCAAATTAGGTCATCAGGGCTCAGCGGTTGTGAAATGAGAAAGATGGCCTCTTTTTTTCCGGCTACTCACTAGAGTACACAAAATGTGAACCACGTCTATTTTTCAGTGTGATACTCATTGAAACAGCTTCGGTACGTCGACCCGAAAATGGCGCTTACCTGCCTCAGCGTAACCGCCTCGGCGTCATCCACGACCACAGTCAAGCTTCTTCTTTTTTGTGGATCCCAGCCCCACAAGAATGCCACACTTGTAATGTTGATCGCAGTGGAGATCATTAAAGAATTACTACCCCAAGAATTAGCAATTTTGGTTTCGTTCCCGAGGTGCTAGGGGAACTTTTGTGCAATGTCGTCAATTGACGACGCCAGGGCCGAAAGGGCTAGGCACGAAAAAAGCACTACGAGGTTTCTGGAACGCTATTCAGCAATCAACGTCATCGTAACATTTGCTTTTAGTGTCCCTTTAACCAGAAATGATTTGTTTTACTCTCATTCCTTGTTTATGCTTATTTAAGTTCACTGAACATTAATTCGGACTCTATCGCTTTACGACAGTAAAAATGCTACTGCCAACAAAGTGTAGCACACAGACGACGCATCGAAAATGTACATCATTTTGGAAGCTGCCAGCGCCAGTACGCTTTGGAACATCATCTTTGAGAAATTGGTTTCAGGCACAATGTAATCTTAAGTTAGCATTAACATAAAGGCACTTTGTTAACATAGAGAAGTCATTATTTTAAAATACTTAATGTCATAGGCACCACCATGGTTGCTGTTCATTTTGTCCATGAAACTGTTACAAATATTACTTGTTTTATGCTCCCTCCTTGCTGAATTCAAGGTTATGTAATTACTTCTGCTCTCTCATTTGTGAATAACTGTCTGCATTGGTTAGTATTCATTGTACACCTAGTAATGATTTCGTTTGAGTCTATGAGATCTGCGGCACGCGATGTACGCTGATGATGATGATGAAAACATTCCTTTATTAAAGTTGAAGGAAAACGGCGGGGGGTTCCTATTCCGGGACTCCTATGACAACCTCTGTGATAGCCCGGGCCCGCTGGACGAGCGCCCGACAGACCTCGGGGGCGCCTTCGCGAAGGATGCCTTCCCACTGCTTTGGGGTACGGGTGGACCGAGGTATTGGTGGGAGGGGAGGGAAGTAGGCAGCGGTGCACTCTACGGTGACGTGAAATGTTCTGGGGATGGTGCCACATCCTGGACAGGCGTTGGTATAGCGAGTTGGATATAATTTGTGCAGGAAGTGCAGATTTGGAAAAGTTCGGGTCTGCAGTCGGCGAAGTGCGACAGCCTCCTCTCGTGTGAAGGGCGCTGGTGGGGGTTGGTATCGCTGTCGTTGGCGTATGTAATGCTATACATCTGCTCTGGACTCCTGGTCATTCCTCACTGTCGGGTAATGAACGCGCTCATGCGGCCGCTCGAGAACTCACCCTCCGAGCAGCCCCGCGCAGTGAGGCGGCCAACACAGATCTAGGTTCCCCACTTCTCACTTATGACGAGGTCACGCAGCATTATGTACGCTGATGACATCGTGCTCTCGACCATAGCTTCGAACACTGGAAGACAAGAGAGTTGCTTACTAGATGCCGTAGATATCATCGAAAGGTATCTCCGAAACTGCGGCCTCCGCTGTGACCCCAGAAGTCCGAGCGCATTGTCCTCAAAGCGGATATGTCTGAGGAGATGGTTCGTTGCCTCATGCGCGGCGCGAAGCAAGAGCTTTACACTGGATAACCCAAGGCAGTAGCAGAATTTTATTGGAAACCTCGGCAATGGTGAAGGCGGTGATTGAGTGTCAAGTAAATCCGAGTGCCAACATCGTGCTCTGTGAGAGAGAGTAGCACGGTGCTATCACCGCAGAGAAGCCGGCCACATTCATCGCTGATGACCATACAGCAAGGTGCGAGGGTTCGACGTCAATGCACCGCGTCTCACAAGGACGTGAATACCCATTGGACACCACGAACTACCGCAGGGACTGATTGGGCACCACGACGCCCAGCGTGCTCGCCGTCCGCAAGCCAATACACGTCGTTGGATTGCCGGCAAAAATTTCAAGGACGCTTGAGCTCCGCTTTCAAGAGTAGAATGCGGTAGCGTAACCGTGCTTGTATCGCCTTCTCAATCGGTAGCCTCGCTTTGCTTCTCGGTGGACAGCTAAACCGTGCCGCAAGGAAAGCCAATGTGCGCGGCGCGACGAAACACGGAAAGCGCGCGCGTGGGCCCTTTGGGCCATCTCGCGTGCGATAGTCAAGCCTCTGCCACGCACCTCCGAGATGTGCGTATGTGCGTACCACCAACAGTAAACGTATATATAAATAGCTCGCCGTGAGCATGACAGAGCATGGGTCACGCTCGTAGCCAGGCGGGGGGGGGGGGCGCCCCCCCTCCCCCCGCGGCTGGTTACGGGCCTTTATGATACATGGTGTTTTACCGAAAATAAATAATGCAAATAGGCGTTTCTCTCAAATAGTCAAGGCTTTCAGCAAGTGCCCCCACCCCCGAAAAAAATTCCTGGCTACGGGCCACGCATGGGTTCTCAAGCTGGGTTCCGCAGAATCCAGGGGTTCCGTGAAGGGCAGCCTATGGGTCTGCGAGTGGCCAGAACGAACGCGACCCGCTCCCGTTTTACCCCCATTAGAACTCATTTATTTATTTAGACAAGCAAAATTGTATTGCATTTTGCACTTAACGAAGTCATCGCACGCCTCATCCGCACATCAGGTGTCTGCGGATAGCGAGAGACCCGCGTGGTAGCAGCACTGAAGACTCGTCGTCTAGTGCTCGCACGATTTGCGGACCCGTGTTGGCAGAACGCGCGGAGCGCTGGTAATTCATGCTCGTAAGCGTTATAGCCAGTTCAAACGGGCACTTTGGCGCTTAACTGGTGGCTCATGGCGTGTCGGCGGTCATGTGGCACAGTTTTGATACACGGTGATTTGCCACTGCTCTATGTCGGTTTTATAATCAAAATGCGCAACGAGCTAAGCGTAAGAGGTGTCACTTTGAGCCGGCTGTGGGCTACACGAGCATTCACGCTTAACTTTACGGCCGGTGTATTGGTCGACGGCCGTTTCCCTTGTTTTTGTTTTGCAAAAAAAATAAGACAGCCCTCTGTACGTCCGGCGCTTCGTTTGCGTGAACGCATTGCTTACGCTACGCGGTGCCTACAGCATCCGGGGGGTAATTGGAATTTATGCATTATCGGGAGTGCTAAATCAACGGCGATGGCTTTCGATATTAAAGAAAAGAGAACAGACCAACGCGAGCAATGTTAATACTGTGGTTGCGCGCGTTGAAAGGCGTTATCACCTCCCCCCTCCCCCCCTCCCCCCCTGGCTTGTGATTTTCTTGATGCTCAACAAAAATTTAGGGGTTCCGCAGCACTATGGAAAAAGCCATAGCATTGCGTTTCCCCAAAGCCAGGAAGTTTGAGGACCCCTGTGCTAGAGGATATATGCATGGTGGCCGAGCGGTTAAATGCATCGCTCCACGGAGCGAGGGGTCGCAGGTTTGAATCCCCTGTCCCACTCGAACTGACGTTTTTTTATTATTTCTTTATTTGCATCTACCCCCACATTTCGCTCACGGACAACGCTGATTTTTCGCTCTGAACAAACGACGCCGACGCCGACACCAGCATTTCTGCGAAACGAGCTCTTTAACCCTATCGCGTTATTACACTGGCCGTAACCGTGGCGGGTACGAGAAACAGTTGCTGATGGATGTGTTATTGTCCGCCGAATTGCGGATTATACTTCGCTACCAATTATTCCTATTCCGTTTCCAGACCAACCCCGACGACGCATCAGCTTATCGCCATCCATACAAAGTCTGGAATCCAAGGATGCCCCGACGTACAACGCGACGTAATACAAACTCGTCAAACCACTGCATCCATGATCCAACGGCGGTTTACTTGAAACCGATACGGTTTATCTGAAACTGTAGCTGGTGCCATTCCAGTACTGAGAATTATTTCATCCAGCTAGACAGGTCTCGGTGAAACATGTTTATGTTATGATGAGTTATTGCACTAAACAAAGGTTTTTTTTCCTCTCCTTTCGGTGTCACAATTGCGCTGAAAATCACGCATTGGGGAGGTGCAAGGGGGCCGAAGTGACCATCAAACGTTACGTCGCCATGCATCTCTCGTGACCCCGTGGGCAGGCCACGTGCGAGTCAGCCCGCCGCCTCCATGATGTCCGCCGGCGTGAGCCTGATTGCTAATAGTAGGACCCGCTTGCTGCCTCCCTTGTTCCTCCATTTTGTCCGCGATTTATGGCTTTTTTGACGCTAAAATTAAAGCTCCCTGCTGTATGCATAGGAATAATCTTGCTCCCATATTGACAGGCGCCGTAACTCCTGATCAGAAACGCTGCTTTCCTCGAGAAGTGTTGCAGAAACCATTTGAAAACATTTTTCATTTAACCGAAATATGCCGGGAAAATGTAGGGCACAAAAGCACAACGCCCAGCCAAGCGCATTAAAGATTAGGAAGAACTGTATAGTGGAACATTTGTTTTTTGAGAATAGTGAAATTTGTACCCTTCGTGTGTCCACCTCTTGTGCCATTGAATTTGTGTGGCAGCTGGTCGTTGTAAGCCAGGTACGCTATCTTCTGAAAATGTAAAAAAAAATATAACCACATCAGTGCGGAAATACTACTCGCTTATACTAGAAAATCACGTTTTTGCACTTTCAGATTAGTTACGTATACATATTACAATTTCGTCCCTGCTCTTCATGTAGACGTCAGACTCTGGAGTTTCCAAGATGCGTGGCGCCACCTGTCGGAGAAGTATTGAGTAGTGCATAGACCGACTCTCTCGCACAGTTTGCTATGGGACCAGGTGCAACTAGCGAGTGCGAAACAACGATTGAGCTTAATATCGCGTGTGTTTGCGCATTTAGCACTCAGAACGAGAGCTGTGAATTGCTCTCCGCTAGTTGGACGCGCCACCGAGCCGTCGTGAAGTGCTTGCTGGATCACTCGCCTGAACGACGGCGAAAACAGCAGCAGACGAGAGCCCTCCGCACGCTACGAAGAAACTCCGCAAAAGACGCACTGTTGCGTTGTGAATTGCCACGGACGTAAAAGACTGAATAACAACGCTCAGTTTTACCGATTTCCATAGTTGTCGTACGAAGAAAGGCGAGAGCGCTGGATACGGGCCGTTGCGAGCGTGTTGGGTAAGCGAAGTACCCGCGTTCTCCAGAGCTGGTGGCATGAATGTGTGGCTCTGCTGTTGTTTTGCGTAGCCCTGATGCAAAACCGTGGTAACCTTGGCTATAAAGCTCAGCAGAGGCTCTCACCGCGGTGCTTGTCGTGTAACACGAAGTGAGCAGCTAGAGGCAGACGCGTGATACGCACACCGCGACGAGTTGGTCGTCACAACACAGCATCGCGGACGTATGTACGTTTTGAAGGCTCAGAGTGGTTCTAACTAGCTGACACCACGTGCGTCATACAAGTAAATCGCAGAATGTTGGTCGTGACCCCCTTCAGGTTTGTTTCGCCCGTGTCCTCCGCGGTTGCCGTAGCTATCTCGGAGGCCACGGTTTTGCCTTTGGTTGTACCCCGCGAAAGTGGACACGCACGAATCCCCATTTGCAGTACATACAAACGGAAGACGACCATCAAGAGACCATTTGAGGATGCGTAATAAAACGCTCCAATGCACAGGAAGCGAGAGATGAATTAAGGGAGAATGCAACTGAAAAGGCGAAAATCGCCGGAGCCATTCGCCCCTGATGAACCGAGTTTTGTACCACTGATCGTAAGATGCATAGCTAAGTAAATTGATCGTGTATGTAGGTACTTTATCGCTGTGGCATACGTATATACCCGATTTTAACGCATTTAGGCTCTAGAGAACGGATGTCGGAGGGCTTGCCTCGAACTCGGTGTCGTGTGATGCTCGCTTGTACTTGCGAGTTGCAGCGCGCGGGAATAACTAAAACTTACTTTGCATTGTACTCGCAGTTCGCTTTGATCAGCTTCCTTTGTTTCTGAAGCGTGGATTGGCGGAAGAAGCTTTCCAGGTCCTTGATTTTCAGGAAACCGCGCGTCGACACCAACGAAAGAGGAGGGTTATATTGCGGCCTATGCACATTCGCTTGCGGGCGGCTCTCTTTGCACTACCCAGTTAGTGCCAGGGCTACGATGAGGGCGCTGGTGGCGGTGTTTTTCGCAGCGCCGCCTGGGCAGAGTCTGACGTCTATTGTTAAGCAGAGATGAAGTGAAGTGAGACGAAGAGCCGGAGAAGCTGACTGGCGCGCGATTGTGTTTACTCTTTTTACTGTTGTTTCCTGTAAATACTTCTTGTATGTATGCAACCAACCCCGTAACAATATTACCGTATTTCACGTAGGTTCTATAAAACGGCTTTGGGATATATATGCTACTTGGAACCAACAATATTTCGAACAACACACCGTGCCGTTCCACTCCTTAATTGACGACGCTTTGAAGAAGTACATACCGAGTACCAGTGTTTATTATGTGCTTGTTGATGTCATCTTTGCGCGGGATTTCGGATACGCTGCGTCCAGGTATGTGTTAAAAACTTCAGCTACCACAACAGTTAAATTATGATCATGGGCGTTAGACGTCGCGATAGATGTGCCACTAGGCGTCAACGTGGGTGCATCCACGTCAAACGGTGCTATAGCTGCCAAACACCAGTAGACATTGTACAAGCTCTCATATATCACTACACAATAAGCAGTACTTCTGTGGCGGTACGTTTCACTTTCGTGTTATACCGATTCCTATGACGGAGGAATCAGCCATGTTTTTTTTTTTTGTTTTTTCAGGTGCGGGCTCTTTAAATTCATTTTCAAGCGTTTAATGCCTGCAGTGAATATTCTTTAGAATAAATTCATTTTCAAGCGTTTAATGCCTGCAGTGAATATTCTTTAGAATATTTAGTACCTTAGCCTCCGAGATTAGCTCTGGCCTAAGGCCTTTCAACAGCGCGCGGCCGGAGCTAATCGCCGAGGCCACATATATCATCATCATGATCATGATGACCGGCCTCTATCTTCTAGCGCGTTGGTCGGCCAGCGCGCGCTCTCTTCGTCCTCTTCATCTTTTGCTCGCTCCCCGAACAAGTGCGCCCGCCTGATTAGCTAATTATCTAGGCGCTAGGTCTAGCTAAATAAAGCAATACATGCTATGTCCAAGCTAATGAAGGCAAGCCATGCTAAGAGCGAGCTTATAAAGTCACACCTTGCTAAGAATATGCCATTTAAGACCATGCTAATTAGGGCGACGCCGATCAAGACCTTCCTAGTTAATAGCGTAGTATTTAAGAATATGCTAATTAGCTTAATGCTATATAAACATGGCTAGTTCGGCCTCAGCTAATTAAGGCCATGATAATAAAATCCAAGCTGACAAGGCAAATCTATTCAATACCATGTTAATTAACACGTTACCATTTAGGCCCAAGTTAATAATTACTATGCATTTTCATACCGAGCTGACGCGATCTTCACTCCGAAGCAGGTGAGCAGACTGAGTTGACGTTGAACTACGTAAAAATTGGAAGAAACTGCTACTTAGCGTCCACTTTATGAAAAGTTTGACAGTCACACCGGCGCTATGACAGTCACGAGATGGATTGGGGCCTTCTGAGAGTGAACGAGCTTGAACCCGAGTTCGCGTGTCAGTCAGTTTGATTGACAGACGCCCACGGAAAGGATCGTGTCCGTCCACCGCGTTTGCTTTTGCCGAGGCGCAGTGCTCACCCCGCAACGTCAGCGAGCGGCACAATTCAGCTATGAGCTGAATCACACAGACGATGATGCGCACATCCAAGAAGAACTAAATTTTATTTCTTGAAGCGACTACGATGCCTCGCATTCAATTTCACCGCGCCCGCGACGTCGACTCACAATCGCGTTACCGCCATGAAGCGAGCGCACTCGTGAGATTTGCAGAGAGAAATGTTACTACTTTGCTTGTTTGTGGAGAAATTGTTTCTACCGATTCCCAACTGCAGAAATATGTTCAAGCGTGTATTTAAATACTAACAGTACCCTGTCCATTTATTTATCTGTAATTTTCGATAGAAGCGAAACGAGATGCACGACAGTGCTTCGTGTGCGTCCTTTTTGCCTTGGATAGTGGAGATTTTTATGCTCCAGGTGGAACGAAAGAATTTGCCTGAAAGAGGAAAAACACACACGGACACGCCTGTGGGAAGCGCAATGTTCAGTTTACAAAGCGATAGTGCGACAATCAAGTTGACGTTCCTGCATTGTTGAAATGGTTACTGAGTGGCGGCGCTGACGCGTTCTTAAGCGTTGTTCCTTTGAACACCGCCGCAAATGCCGCACATGCGTTTGTGACGCCATACGCATACTTATAGCCGTTTTTCTCAACGCAGTTTTGCGCGCTCCGCACTGTTTTCCTGTCATGACCGCCGTAGTGCAAGCTCGGAGCTAACTAGTGTTCACGACAAGCTCGGGCCATCCTGCATAGCACCTGTGATCCCTGCCCATTCAAGCAAAAAGAAAAGAAAAAAGACCCGGCGGCTAAATTGACTCAAGGGACGAACAAGTGCAATTCCGACTGTACCATCGGGTTCAAACGAAACGCGAAAAGCGTCAAGCATTCGCTGTGGTAGAGTGCGCGCCGTCCAGTCATCACCATGGACAGGCGCGCGTATGTGCAGGGCTGCCAAACCGGATAGGCGCACCTGTCAGTGGTGATGACTGGAGGGCGCGCACTATACCACGGCAGCACTACTAAGGCTCGTCGCTGTTCACGTTCCATTTGAAGCCGTTAGTATGTGCTGTAGGCTACTCACACATTCTCCTTAAAGGGACCCTGAAACGACTTCGACGGTTTTGCACAAACGTATAGACCTAAAGATATAGATTAAAGTTTGTCAGAAGCCCGTCCGGTCGGGATAATACATGGTGAAGATGCAAAACAATGGAAACTGCGCCGACCTAAGGGTAACTCGGTCGACGCAGTGTGAGGTGTGAAGTGAACGACTTAATCGCTTCTCTGTGAATGATGCAAAAATACGTACATTACACACACAAATAAGGACTTTTCGGTTCCCAGACGTGAGCTTTGTTCACAAGTGAATAAAAACATGTGACTTGATAGAACGGCAGCATGGGCTAGTTGGTGATTTAGAATCGACATATTTGGGCAGCGCTGAGTGGACGAGGACGTATGAAAGGACACAACACAGGCGCTGCATTGTGTCCAACACAACGTAGCAGCGCCTGTGGTTGTGTTCTTTAATACGTCCTCCTTCACTTAGCGCTGTGCAAATATGTCGATTCCAAACATGTGTCCGAGCAGTTTGCTTTAAATATGCTTGAATATATCACGCAGGCAGCTCGTACCGAATGTAGAGTGCCACCATTTCTCTTACGTGCGCCCGATCAAGAGCGACTCAAGATAAAGACATCGTGACAGTCCTTTTTCTCTAGCGAGAACACGTGCATTCCCCCAGTAGATTGCGTGTTCTCCTGAGCATGCGCGGCCAAAGCAGTGGATCTAACATTTCCTTTCTTCACGTCATAATTGTGCTGCTTAAGACGCTTTTCAGAGTGACCAGCTTCGCCAAAACAGATGTAGTCATAATCCGCGCTCGGGACAACGTACACAACACCGGGCCAGTTCTCTTTGGGTAACCTGTCCTTAACATTGACGAGTGGTTGTTGCAGTTGTTGGTCAGGAACATGTGCACTTGGACGTTGCAGAAACGCAGAACAATGCGTCGGCCTTCGCTTATGGAAGGGATATACGGTATTCCCGCGCGCTTTTGACCAGATGCAGCGCAGCGTAATTGCGGGCGTGCCATTTGTCGACAGCGGTCAAGAAAGAATTGGCATAACAACCCGCTGCCAAATCCCGCCGCATACAGTGTACGTCGGCTGCGGATTCTTCTTTCCTTGCGCGCATTATCTGTGCGCGTCGTAGACGGTTAGAAACCATCACCGTTTTGTGAGAAGCCGGTTGCATGGCAACATGCAAGTAACGCCCTGTGTGGATTGGCTTTGTGAACACTTCAAACGACAAAGTGGGCCCTTTATTTTCAATAGGCATATTAAGGAATAGGAGCTTGCTTTCCACTTCTCCGTCCCCCGTGACTTCGTGTGCTGTTCAGATGTGAAGTGAACGACGGATCCGCTTCTCTGTGAAGGATGCAAAATATACGTACTTTACTTTCCAAAAGAAGTTATACAAACAGGTCCACGGAACGGCTATGGTTCCTCTACATCAGTGGCCGCCTATAATTTGACGATGGAAGCGACTGGAAGTCGAGCCCTCTCCTCGTTTATACCAGCTTCTAAGGCTTTATTTCGCTACGTGGACGGCATTTTTTGCATCGCTCAGGTCATTAAACGTGAGTCTAATGATGTTACTGGCTCAGGTGCATTGGCGACAAGGTACTGCTTCATCTGTCGTAGTAAGACGTTGTGATGAGCAGCAGCGTCGTTGACAAGGTCGAAAAGTTCTGCTGCATCTCCGGCGGCACGGCGCATCGAGACGTGCTGCCTTCGCAGCTCGTCGTATGACTGGCAAAGTTGTATCACGTCGGCGACAGTCTGAGGGTTCCTAGCGAAAAGCGTCTGAAATGCATCGTCGTCGACTCCTTTAATGAAATGTTTCCTTCTGTGCATATCGGGGAGACATAAGTCGACGGGCTTGCAGAGGGACAGACATCTTCGATATAACTCTTAAACGTCTCGTTCCTGCGCCGGGCTCCACTACGCAGACGCTGTTCTGCGCAAAGCTGGCGAACGACGGGATGACCGAAGACTTCGGTGGGGGTTGCCATAAAGGTAGGCTAGTTGGTGATTTAAGCCTCATGGTTTTTAAACCAGAAGCTGCCACATCGGCGATGTAAAAAGTCGCCAGGTCTGCGCGGAACACGCAGCACAGTGACAGCGAAAGCTGGAAGAGCGGCCTTTCAAGAGCCCGTAATCGACTCTCTTGGGGCAACTAATACAAGCACACATGCAAGGTACCCACTACGTCATAAGTAATGGTAACTTTCATGTAGTGGGGAAGCACCCACAATGCCATTATTCGTCATTCTGCGGATAAGCGAGGTACCCACTACCCATCTGTAAGTCATTATGTACACTTTGTTGGGCTGTGGCTGATTACGATGAAGAATTATGGCTGAACCTTTTGTAATGGGTTGGAAGCATTGAACGACCCGGTCACTCGTTGCGCAATTCACATTGTGTGGCGCCTGGTTGTTATTTTACCCTTCTACGACGCTATAGCACATATGTTAACACGATTGCTGGCGCGACATGAGACCTGTAGAGGGCATTTTTGCAAGACGTTTCAAGCACCAGTGTGGCCCTGTGGTAGAATACTTGACTGCCATGCGGCGGAGCCCGGCTCCAAATCCCATTCTTTAGTAGAATTTGTTTCTATCTTCAGCTTTTCTTATTTCGCACGAGAGCGGGTACGGGCAGCGGCGGCGGCAGCGGACAACTACGGCGCCAAAATCGGCACTTGTTGTCATCTCATAACAGCTTTCGCTGTAATGTATATGAGGGCCCCAAACACCATCACTGTCACCAGAGCCGTGGCCGAGAGCACAGAGTGGCTGCTTACCAATGGTTAGGTAGGTGGTGGGTGGAAGCAAGGAATAACGCGCACCACCGGTGGTATCTGTCGCCCAGGTTGATGCCTAGAAATTTTATTCTCGTTTCATTTTTTTTTTCTTATTTTGCGCGATAGTGGTTACGGACACCGGCGGTGGCGGCAGACAATTACCCCGCTGCCGTTGTGATCTGTTAACAGCCTCCGCTGTAAAACGCACGTTTGTAAGCTTGTCGTAGTCTTGCCATTTGTTACAAGCGCAAACCTCTACGATCGACGATCGAATCCTCTACGGCGTACTCGTCGGTGCCGCGAAATACAGGCGGGTTGCGTTTCCGGGGCACGCCACTAGAGAAGACTGTCGTTGGTTCGGCGGCTTGCGAATGGCCAGGTGCAGTCGTGGCGAAAGGTGATGCTAGCGTCCGATTGCGAAGTTCCAGTATGAAGGGGACCTGAGCACCTCCACCACTTTAAAATGGGGGCACTGGGCTTCAAGCAGGGCCAGATGTTTCTTCGGAGAAAGCTCTTTGAAAAGCAGGTCCAGCGAGAGCGTCAACCGCAGCCAGAGAGCGTCAACCGAGAGCGTCAACCGCAGGGACGAGGAAGACGGCGGTCTTCCTCGTCCCTGACAGCGCAGTGCCTGTCATTCACGTTCAGTACAGCGCACACACACACACACACACACACACACACACACACACACACACACACACACACACACACACACACACACACACGCATACATCTATCTATCTATCTATCTATCTATCTATCTATCTATCTATCTATCTATCTATCTATCTATCTATCTATCTATCTATCTATCTATCTATCTATCTATCTATCTATCTATATTGTCACGGGGTCGTGAGGTCGACGAAGACAGCAGTCGGCGTGTTCAAGATGAAACTCTTTATTTGGCCAAACTTGTGGCCGGGAAATGAAAACTCAAACTACAGCAATACACGCTGTGCACTGATAGCGGCGAACAGGGCGTCGGCCGTCGAAAAACTGACCATGGCTGGGACGCGCCGTCTTTTATACATCATGCATCGAACATTCTAGCCTTACTACTGGTGGTTGCGCAAGCTCTGGGATAATCTTGACTATTCGAGTCTTGTGCGCAATCTTGACAAAATGATCTACTACAATCTGGAATGTTCCCAGGCATTCTGGCGCGGCCCGCGCAGAACGGCGATCACACGTGCAACAGACCAGTTACACAAACATAGCAAAAAATGCGCGCGTGGCATTGCCCCCCTCTGAAAAAGCATTGCGCCGATGTTTAAAACGGAACATAGAATTGAAAACATGCATGCAATACAAAATAAACATAATAAAGCAAGCAAAAGGTGGAGTTCACAGGTTCCTTAACGCGCACAGAAAGGCTTCAGGCGTACCATATGCACGACCTCGGGGCGTGCCCGTCGCGCTGAGAGCTCGTCATGCCTTCGGGGATAACCTCGTAGTCGAATTTGCCGAGACGTCGAAGTACACTGTACGGTCCGAAAGATCGTCGAAGAAGCTTCTCGTTAAGTGCACGTCGGCGTATTGGCGTCCAGACCCAGATATGGTCGCCAGGCTGGTATTCCACGTGGCGGCGTCGAAGGTTGTAGCGACGGCTGTCGGTCTTTTGCTGGCTCTGGATGCGCAGACGGGCGAGTTGTCGGGCTTCTTCGGCGCGCTCAAGGTAGACGGTGACGTCGAAGTTTTCTTTGTTGGAGACGTTCGGTAACATGGCGTCGATCGTCGTTGCCGGGCTCCTTCCGAAGACCAAGTTGTACGGCGTCATTTGCGTCGTTTCTTGCACGGCCGTGTTGTATGCGAAGGTCACGTACGGAAGTATGGCATCCCACGTCTTGTGTTCGACGTCTATGTACATGACCAGCATGTCGGCGATGGTCTTGTTTAGCCGCTCCGTGAGGCCATTGGTCTGTGGGTGGTACGCTGTAGCTCAGCGGTGGCTTATTTGGCTGTATTTCAATATCGCCCGAGTTAGGTCAGCAGTAAATGCCGTACCCCTGTCTGTGATGAGGACCTCTGGGGCGCCATGACGAAGGACAATGTTCTCAACGAAGAACTTGGCTACCTCAAAGGCACTGCCTTTGGGCAGAGCCCTTTTCTGGCGTAGCGTGTGAGGTAGTCGGTAGCTACGATCATCCATTTGTTTCCGGAAGTCGACGTCGGGAACGGCCCAAGAAAGTCCATCCCGATTTGCTGGAACGGCCGGCGAGGGGGCTCGATTGGCTGCAGAAGTCCGGCTGGCCTAGTCGGCGGTGTCTTCCGTCTCTGACAATCTCGGCAAGTCTTTACGTAAGGAGCGACGTCGGTGAGAAGGCGCGGCCAGTAGTACTTTTCCTGTATTCTTGCAAGCGTGCGGGAAAATCCCAGGTGTCCTGCCGTGGGGTCGTCGTGCAGGGCCTGGAACTTCTGGTCGCAATGCAGACGGCACCACGAGAAGGTGCTTAGCTCGAAGTGGTGAGAAGCTCTTTTGGGGAAGGCCGCTGCGTAAGAAAAACGACGCCAGTGCTCGCTTGAACACTTTCGGAACGACGGCGGTCTTGCCCTCGAGGTATTCCATAAGGCCTCTGAGTTCCAGGTTGGATCACTGTTGTTCAGCGAAGTCGTCGGCACTTATGGTTCCCAAGAAGCAGTCATCATCCTGGTCGTCTTGTGGCGACAGGTCCACGCGGGCACGATACAGGCAGTCGGCGTTAGAGTGTTTTCTTCCGGACGTGTAAACGACGGTAATATCGAATTCTTGAAGTCTCAAGCTCCATCGTGCGAGACGACCTTAAGAGTCCTTCAAGTTAACTAGCCAACACAGGGCGTGGTGATCGCTCACATATGAAGGGCCTGCCATAGAGGTAGGGGTGAAACTTTGCTGTCGCCCAGATAATGGCAAGGCACTCCTTTTCTGTTGTAGAATAGTTGGCTTCCGCCTTCGATAGCGACCGGCTAGCATAGCTGATTACCCTTTCCGTACCGTCAGTCCTCTGCACAAGAACTCGGCCCCTGTGCGCCTATTACAGGCGGTTCCTCAAAAACTTTGCCTGCATCGCCGAGCCACTTACTAACTTTACCAGGATCGACGTCGGGTTCAAGTGGGAAACGCCGCAGGAGGAAGCATTTCAAGAACTAAAACGACGCCTGCAGAGGCCTCCGTTACTCGCGCATTTTGACGAATACGCCTACGGTAGAAGTTAGAGTGTTTTCTTCCGGACGTGTAAACGACGGTAATATCGAATTCTTGAAGTCTCAAGCTCCATCGTGCGAGACGACCTTAAGAGTCCTTCAAGTTAACTAGCCAACACAGGGCGTGGTGATCGCTCACATTTGAAGGGCCTGCCATAGAGGTAGGGGTGAAACTTTGCTGTCGCCCAGATAATGGCAAGGCACTCCTTTTCTGTTGTAGAATAGTTGGCTTCCGCCTTCGATAGCGACCGGCTAGCATAGCTGATTACCCTTTCCGTACCGTCAGTCCTCTGCACAAGAACGGCGCCGAGTCCTACACTGCTTGCGTCGGTGTGTACTTCTGTTTGGGCGTATTCGTCAAAATGCGCGAGTAACGGAGGCCTCTGCAGGCGTCGTTTTAGTTCTTGAAATGCTTCCTCCTGCGGCGTTTCCCACTTGAACCCGACGTCGATCCTGGTAAAGTTAGTAAGTGGCTCGGCGATGCAGGCAAAGTTTTTGAGGAACCGCCTGTAATAGGCGCACAGGGGCCGAGAAATTGACGCACGGCCTCCTTGTTGGCAGGTGGCGAGGGAATGTAGCGATGGCGTATGTCTTCTGCGGGTCAGAGCATACTCCGGACTTGCTTTTCATGTGTCCCAAGAACAAGAGCTCTTCGTACGCGAAGCGACATTTTTCTGGCTTCAGGGTGAGTCCGGAGCTCTTGATTGCTTGAAGTACAGCTTCAAGCCGCCGTAGGTGTTCGTCGAAGTTTGAGGCAAACACAACGACGTCGTCCAAGTACACGAGGCGAGTCTGCCACTTCAAGACAGCCACTACTGTATCCATGACACGTTGGAAAGTCGCAGGTGCCGAGCAAAGACCGAAGGGCATGACCTTGAACTCGAACAGGCCGTCCGGTGTTATGAAGGCAGTCTTTTCTCGGTCTGTCTCGTCAACTTCGATTTGCCAGTAGCCGGTCTTGAGGTTCATCGACGAAAAGTACTCCGCGTTGTGGAGTCGATCTAGGGCGTCGTCTATTCGTGGGAGAGGGTACAAGTCCTTCTTCGTGACCTTGTTCAGGCGACGATGGTCGATGCAAAAACGTAGGGTTCCATCCTTCTTCCTCTCTAACACCGCAGGTGACGCCCACGGACTCTTGGACGACTGGATGATGTCGTCGTGTTGCATTTCATCGACCTGTTTCCTGACGGCCTCGCGTTCTCGCGTCGAAACACGGTACGGGCGCTGACGGATTGGTCGGGCACTTTCTTCTATTACAATGCGATGTTTCGCGACTGGGGTCTGTCGAATTCTTGACGACCACGAGCAGTCCTTGAATTGTAGGAGCAGGGCTTTCAGCTTGTCTTGCTTGTGCTTAGGGAGGCTCGGGTTGACGTCGAAATCTGGTTGGGTTCCTCGATCCGTCGAAGCAGGTTCGGTAGCATCGATGAGGGCGAAATCATTGCTGGCGTCCACGAATTCGTGGATGTAGGCGACCGTCGTACTAATGTTGAGGCGCTTATATTCGTGGCTGAAGTTTGTCAACACTACCTTTGCTTTGCCATCACGCAGCTCGGCTATGCCTCTTGCGACGCAAATCTGACGGTTCAGAAGCAGGTGCTGATCGTCCTCGACGACGCCTTCAAGGTCTGCGGGTTCTTCGGTGCCGACGGAAATGATGATGCTGGAGAGAGGTGGAATGGTGACATGCTCTTCTATCACATTCAATGCGGGGTTCCTTGGCGTCGTGTGTGGCGGCCGCGCTTTTTCTGAGGTTAGTATTATTGACTCAGACCTCAGATCGATGACGACGCCGTGGTGGCTTAGGAAGTCCATCCTAAGTATCACATCCCTGGAGCAATGCTGTAATATTACAAAGCTCGCATGATAAGTCCGGTTATTCATGGTGACTCTTGCGGTGCAGACTCCAGCCGGAGTTATTAGATGGCCCCCAGCGGTCCGGATTTCGGGGCCTTGCCAAGCAGTCCTAGCTTTCTTCAACCTTGTGGCGAATGGTATACTGTGGACGGAATTGTCGGCTCCAGTTTCAACGAGAGTGGTGACGTTGTGGCCGTCAAATAGTACGTCGAGGTCGCTAATCCGTCGGCTTGCGTTGCGGTTAAGGCGTGGCGTCGGGTCACGGCTAGGTCGGCTTGTCCCGCTGCTTCTACGTCGCTTCGACAGGTCTTCTTCAGGCAGCGAGGTTTCGTCGTCGCGGCTAAGTGTGGTTTGAGTCGTGTTCTTGATATTTCGTCACGGTGTCGTCGTCGGCGGCGGAGGATCTTCGGTATTACGTCGTACAGCAACCGCACCTCCATCGGTTGCTGCCCTTAGTTTTCCGGATACGGGCTAGGCGACCGGCCTCGAGTTGGGCCAGTGTACTGGCGGCGCTGCCGTGAGACATAGCGGCCTGGCGACGGCGAACGGGAAGGTTGTCGGGGCATCCACTGCGTTCCTGCGAGGTAGTCGGCGATGTCGCGTGGTCTTTTACCCCACTGTGGACGCGGCGCGTCAATGGCGAACCCACGCAGTCGAATCTATCGGTACTGGCAGCGGCGGTAGGTGTGGCCAGCTTCTCCGCAATGGTAGCAGAGTGGGCGGTGGTCGGGGGCGCGAAACGTTGTTCTTCCTTGGCGTGTATCGCTGGCCGGCTGGCGGGCGCTATGACGTCGGTGGTGGCGGCGGAACTGCTGGGGCGGCGCGGCGTCTTGACGTGGGCGAGGAGGGGGGGGGCGTTGCGTCGGGCTGCAGCAGCATAGCTCATTGCTTGCAGCTGCGGCGGTGCCGGCTGAGGAACACCCAGTGACTGTTCGATTTCCTCGCGTACAACGTCAGCAATCGATGTCACTTCGGGGTGTGCAAAAGGTGCGAGCTTTCGCAGCTCCTCTCGCACGATGTCTCGGACCGTTTCGCGCAAGTCGTCGGAGCCGATGTCATGAACAGCTGCGCTGTCTTGAAATGCGCGGCGATTGTACTGCCAGGTGCGCATCTCGAGCGTCTTCGCGATGGTTGTTGCCTCCGAAAGGAATTCTTGGATTGTTTTGGGCGGGTTTCTCAACAGTCCCGCGAACAGCTCCTGCTGGACTCCTCGCATGAGGAAGCGAACTTTCTTCTCCTCGGGCCTGTCAGGGTCAGCATGGCGGAACAGTCGGTTCATTTCTTCCGTGAAGATCGCCACGTTTTCGTTCGGCTGTGTTGCGCCCGTGTCTCCAACAAGGCCGCGGCCCTTTCCTTTCGGACGGCGCCCGTGGAGTCGCCAAAAAAGTGCCGCGAAAGAGGTACCAGGTACGGAGTGCGGACTCCCGATTCTCGTAACAGGTCCTTGCTGCGCCTTCCAGATAAAAGTACACGTGGCGCAGCTTGTCGTCGGAGTTCCAGTTGTTAAATGTCGAGACCCTTTCAAACGTCGCCAGCCAGGTCTCGGGGTCTTCACATGGTGAGCCATGGAATGTCGGCGGCTCCCTGGGCGGCTGCATCATTATCGCGGCTCTTGGTTTGTCCGGTAGGGGTCCGTATTGAGGGGGGAGTAGTCTTTTCAGTCTGTGGCTGGCTCGACTGTCGCTGATGGTGTCGGTGTCCTCGCCGCGAATGGGGCTGGGTTCACCGCTTGACGCGGCGTCCGGAACATGAACGAGCAGCACTTCCACCAGATGTCACGGGGTCGTGACGTCGACGAAGACAGCAGTCGGCGTGTTCAAGATGAAACTCTTTATTTGGCCGAACTTTGACCGGGAAATGAAAACTCAAATTACAGCAATACACGCTGTACACTGATAGCGGCGACAGGGCGTCGGCCGTCGAAAAAAATGTTGCAGTGTCTTAGTTCGGCTATTCCAGGATTAAGAAAGGTGCAGCTGATTGTTTTTAGTTTTCCTGATTGTCTTGGATTAGCTTGATTATCATGGTTACTGCTGCTCCAATGACACACACATGGTATACATATTATGTGGCACATGTATATTTATTTTGCCAGGGAGCTACTTCGGAATGCGATGAGTTGAGCTTCTCCGCTCTTCTGCGCCGTTGAGCAGCATTTGCGCTGTCCTTCTCCATGGCTAAACCACACTGGCAAACGCCAGTCAGAGGCGCTATCAAGCGGCTCCAGCTCAGGGTCAGACGGCGACTGCACAGCGAAGGCGAATAGCTGCGCGCGCGCCGGCGCCAGTACGTCTACCTCGGCTACGACGTCACCCCTCTAGAAAGCGCAGACCGGCGGCAGCGAGTCGCGCGCGGCAGCGGCGGAGTGCGCAGGAGGTGCCGACTCCGATGCGCCAGCTGTGTGACATCACTGATCCTGGCGCATGCGCAGCACGGCTCTTGAGGAACCACGCGAATCTGGCTCGGCTGGGCCAGTGTAGTTAGCGCCACAAAACTGATCGTGGCTGGGACGCGCCGTCTTTTACACATCAAGCATCGAACTTTCTAGCCTTATCACTGGTGGTTGCGCAGGATCTGGAATAACCTTGACTATTCGCGTCATGTGCGCAATCTTGACAAAATGATCTACAATCTGGAATGTTCCCAGACATTCTGGTGCGACCCGCGCAAGAGAGCGATCACACGTGCAACGGACCAGTTACACAAACATACCAAAAGAAGCGCGCATGACAATATATATATATATATATATATATATATATATATATATATATATATATATATATATATATATATATATATATATATATATATATTACACTAAATGCATGCGCACACGCTAAATCACCTTGAAAGCATCCGCAACGGCAGCAAAAGCACGCCAGACGCGCGCAGCATTAGGCGTGTCCTGGATAATTCCTGTTCGAGGGGCTTCCGTTTGATATTTTACATTGTGTGAAAGTTTTTTAATGAATTAAGATCCGAAAGTGCAAGCGACTTACTGATTGCTTCTCATATATGGGCGCCAGAGTATTTTTTATTGGATTATTGGTTTTGTTGTTTATATCATCAGGCAAGAGGGTCCATCTTGGTGTTTTTGATTGGCTATCATAATACGCCATTTCACCACCCAGGGGTCGCATAAAACTACGGGAATCAGGCTTGGTTTTTGGTATCTTGTACACAACAAACCTGTAAAAAATATTTTAATGTTGACCTGGAGAAATTACTTAGGCACGAGCTGTCAGCTACGAAATCCTGTAATCACAGAAACTTTAATCATGCACTAGTAGGAATAGCGTCCCGAACTGGCCAGGTCATCAAGGACGTTGCTCATGCTGCGAACCTATAAAAACCATGTGCCACAGTCCACAACCAAGGGCTCTTTTTTTTCTATCACCATGCAAAATTTGTTACCTCAGTGCACTTCTCCTATGATTTTAAATCATTACATCATTCTAACCTATTGGTCTCTGCAGGCTTAAAAAATAGTCAGTCAGAAGCACAGTTTCCTTGCTCGGTGATATTGTTTTTCGTATTGCTCGCGAATCTCGTTAAACAGCTTAAAACGTTAACAGAAATAAGATGTTAGAACGACATTTCTTTAAGAAGATGGGAATAAACTCATATGTGATGTTACGGTAGAGACAGAGTTTCTGATCGGTACGTCAAAAACAATTTGAGACGTTTAAACGTGTCAAAATGTAACATCTTGCTTAGATGGATACCGCGGTACTGTAGCCGCTGCTTTTTATATTACGGAGTCCAACGATACCTGAACTTTACGCAGCGATCATCAACTTAACTTCGTGCCTGCTCCTGTCATTGTCTTCTCGCCTGATTGTCTCATTATTATGAAAAAAAAAACTGTTGTACAAATGAAATAGCTCAATGAAAGCTCTCATTCTTCATACAATATAATGTGAGATTACATCAATTTTAGCCTTGTTACGTACATCTAATTTATTTCATACAATTTAAAACAAACAGTAAACTGCCCTCTAGTCATTCGTGGGTTCTCCAAGAATAAAAAAAATCACAGCATATCCACGGAGTGAATGATGATGAGTGGGCAAAGCTGCGGAGGTTCATCGGTAAACCGTGAATCTTCCGTGAATTCTGCCCAGTACATCATCACCGACGTGAGATCGGGCGCGTTTATACTAAAGGTTCGATGAGTTATGACGACTTGCAGCGCACTTTAATTTTACATGTACGCTGTGAATTTTCATTGTTTAGAAAACCATTGCTTAGAAAACATCTGGCGTCTTTCGTTAGGCAGCTGGCGTCTTTTCGTTTTGCTTTAGAAACATCTGGCGTTCTTTCGTTTTGCTTTTACAAAACATCTGGCGTCTTTTGTTGGTTTATTTCATCAATCAACGGCGTTTTGAACAAAATTTTTATTGTTTAATCACGCACAGGAGAAATCTCACCAGGCACTACCTTGGAGGTAAAGAATGGCTGCTAATGGGAATGAGAGACAGAAGAAGTCGGCTTTTAGCTAACGCTGCGATTTTTTTATTGTTCAACAACGCACAGGAAAAATCTCCCACCGGCACCACCTTGCAGGTCAAAGCGTAAGACTGGTTACATACTACGCTACGAGGGACGAACGGGTGCCGCTATAAGGAGCTTCGCCCCTAAAAGAACATGGTTTATCGCTCCGTCATAGGAATCGGTGTAACACGTATCTGAAACGTGTCTTTACAAAAGTACAATGTTCATTCTACATCGATAAATGAGAGCTTACACAATGTCTGTTAGTGTTTGGGGGCTGTAGCCCCGCTTGATGTGGACGCATCTACGTTGACGCCTGGTGGCACATCTCCATACCGACCACTAACGTCAATGATCAAGATTAAACCTTTGTGCTAGCTGAAGTTCTTAACATAAACCCGGACACAGCGTACAGTGAAACCCGCGCCAGGATGGCATCAACAAGGAAATGATCAATAGTGCTCGATATACGCTCACGGAGAGCGTCGTCATTCGATCAGAAACGGCAAGGTGTGCGCTCTACAATAATTGGGTAACCCAGAGCCGTATACACGGCTCTGGGGTAACCTATACTCGCAGACAACTTGTCTTGGCAATGAAGGGAAAGCTACGGGGGCGGAGCGTCTGCACATGTACTGCTACGTGAAGTAGTCCGCTCTGGCGCGCGTCTCGTAACGCCGTGGAAAGTGATGGCTAGCGTTGCATTTCGACACAAACGCTGCTTAGCGTCTAAGGTACGGGTAAAAGGCGCGGCTTTTTCACGCACGCAAAAACGCAAAGTGACAACGTATAAAGTAAAAGAAATACAAATATCTCGCTTGTGTGTGCTGCGTTCCGTCTACATGCCATTGAAAATGAAGGAGTATCTTATATGTCTCACGCAGAAAATACGGACGCAATTATGGGACTACACTCATTAGCGGTAGGATACATGTATTGTGGCTCTGTAGCTTTCGCTTCATTGCCAAGAAACGTTGTCCGCGAGTACACACTTCTCATGTATACACTACCACACAGCGCTTCAGGAACGCGAGAGGCAGAGCTCGTACCTTGAGCCGTGAACGCGCGAAGGCGTCCCGCAGCCCGCTGGCGTGTCTCACTGAAATGAAGCACTCACTCAAACTTTACTGAAACGAAATTGAGTGGAAATCGAGGAGCCAACCTGTGCGGCGCGGAGTAGGGCACTCGTAGCCAGCGTCGAACGAAGGAACGCTGGCATCGAGGCTCCCTAGCGCTGAGACAACAGAAGCGCCTGCTGCCGGCGCTCGTTAGTGTCATGATGCAGTACTTCAGCACGGCGGCACCGCCTCACGACGCCAACAACGTCACCATGAAAGGGATAAGTTGTGAAAGATATAAGGCGCGGTTGTAAAGGCTCATGCATGAGCGTCCGTGGCGCAGTATGAATATTCGTGAAGATGCTCCTCCCCTTTATTCCACATGTTTGATGCGGACCTACAATTTCTTTTATTACGCCCTGTAACCTACGTGCAATTATTTTCATAAAGATTTTGTAATCTACATTGGTTAGACTGATTGGTCGATAAGCGGAAACCAGCGAGGTGCGTACTAGAATGCAGCGATGTCATGAACTCTCCGGTTGCGATGCTTCAGGTTGATTTGGAGAAAGCCTTCGATCGCGTTCCGCATGACTTGCTCATAGCAGTCTTAGAGCACGTGAACGTTGGTAAAGTGATAACAGAAGCCGTTAAGATGGCATATACACGATGTACTACTCGCCTGATAGTTAACAAAGAGGTAGGAAAGTCTATAGAATTGCAGCGCTCTGTACGCCAAGGGTGCCCGCTCTCTCCTCTCCTTTTCTGCATATTCATTGAAAGCTTTTGTCTCAGTATATTGAACAGTAACGCAATTCAAGGATTCAGGCTTCATGCATGTGAAGTGCGGCTACTGGCGTATGCTGATGACATAGCGATTTTTTGTACAAACCTCGAAAGTATTGCAGAAGCAGTTAACATCGTAAAACGCTTTTGTGAGGTTAGTGGAAGCGCAGTGAATTGGGGAAAATGTCTTGGTTTCTGGCATGGAGATTGGGAGCTCACGCCAAATTATTTCATGAACGTCCAGTGGCTCACAACACCGGTTAAGTATTTAGGCATTCCTCTCGAAAATTACAGCGACAGTGAACCTTATTGGCACGGGCAGACATCTCAAATCCGAGAAAAAGCAGAAAAATGGAAGGCCAAGGATTTATCCATTTTTGCACGCGCTACCATTTGTAACGTGTTCTTCATTACAAAATTGTGGTACGTGTTGCAAGTACTTCATTGCTCTCGAGTCAACCTTCAAAAACTTCATCGTATTTTTGCCGTCTTTATTTGGGGTTCCACCTGGGAGAAGACTACTAGGACGAATCTTTTTCGACGTGTGCGTGACGGTGGTTTGGGTTTGTCGCATTTGTTTCTGCGACAGCTTGTAAATCGCTTCTTGTACCTTCGTGACGTTCAAGACCCGTTTTTGCGCACGGTCTGCCAAGTGCGGTTGGCCAATGCTTTGCCTGAGTTTGTAGTGTCTTCTGTTAGGTTGAAAGGTCGAACACAAGGTTACTTTAAAGAGATTATCGAGTCATTTCGCTTCCTCAAGGCACGATTTTCTATTGAATATTTAGGCACTGTGTCCCGTAAAAAGTTATATAAAGACTTATGTGATGTTGTTCTCCCCATTCCCTTGTACCGCTCTCAGTACTGTGGTGGAAAATGGAGCAAAGTGCTAAAACGCGTAAAAGGCATGCCTGTGCGTCCGGGGGTTAAGACTTTCTTCTTTAAGCTTCATGCTGGTGTCTTGCCAGTTAAGACGTGGTTGTCTGAAAAGGGGTTGTTCGTTCCGTGGGGTGACCAGTGCTTTTTATGTCGCAAACCAGAAACCATTGAGCATGTCTTTCTGGAATGCTGGGACGGGGTGTTCTTCTGGGACGTCCTGCAAAGGACACTAAAGAAAGATTTCCCATTGGACGCACAGGGCATAAGGTATTTGATGATTGAAAATGATGATGGATTTCCTTATGATATCACAATGTTATTGGCGCTTTACAGCATTTGGAGGTCCCGAATGGCTGTACGTAACGCTGATGTTGACGCTCGGCGAGCCATAGATTACTTTTGTGAGACGCTGACTTCGTTTCTTGAATTGCAAAAAATGCAAAAGGATGTACCCGATTGGGTACCTCGCATGGAATTGCTGTTGCACATGAAACAATTGTAGACAGGATGTACTCTCTTCTCACGGTTGAAAACTGAAGCCCTGCAATAAAGACAAAAAAAAAAAAAAGTCCGTGGCGCAGTGGTTAAAGCGCCCCACTCCCATCGTCGCGGACCCAGAGGTCGTGGGTTCGACTCCCACTTCACCCAACTTAACGAAATTTTTGCTGCTGTCTTTCTTTGTTATCTGTTCGTCTGCATTTTACCGACGTAACATCCTTGACGGAAATTATGTCAGTGAAGTCTTGGCGGAACCCGGTATAAGACACTTTTGAGTTAATACATTCCTGCCCTGGTCTAACTCCAATCCGCTTTTACCTTCTTGCCGTGTTTCCAAAGGGACATGGGAAAGTCGGTTTAAGCTACGCATTTAGGAGTGAAACGCGAGCGCATTTCGGGCCACGTTCCCATCGCCTTCTCATTATTTGCCGTGGTTCACTTCTTGAAGGACACCTTAACCGTGCCGTGAGGAATGCAACATCAGTGCGCGTGACATTAGACGCCGTGAACTCGATTAGGGCGTACATGCAAGTACAGTTGCCGAGTACCCACTGCGTTATATTTCACCATTTTACGACGTAACGAAGTGCCCATTACAAGCCTATTAGGCAATGCCCGCGCCTAAACAGCTGCACACTTTGCTGATGATTATGACGATGAATTATGGCTGAGCCTTTTGCAATGGGTGGGAAGCTTTAGACAGCTAACTCGTCAAGCAGTTCACTTAGTGTGAGGCCTAATGCACTTCACGAATGTACCAGGCAATACTACGCCTGTTACAGTGGCTTCTCGCCCGGGATTTTAGATGCGAAGTATCTTATGGCGGAGTTCAATCCGGTGGTGGTGGTGTGCAGCGTGACCACACTTACTGCGCATGCGCATACCCTCTCCACTTTACCCCTCTCTATTCTCCCTCTCCACTTTCCCTCTCCCCTCCCCCTCTCTACCTCCCTTCTCACCTCCCCCTTTCGACTCTTCCTCTGAAACGCGGGCTAGACATGCCGAAATTCTCTCCTGCGCAACGCCGCGATGAGCACCAGCGCATGCGCGTACCCTCCCCCTCTCTCTCCTCTCCTACGCTGCCCCCCTCTCGCACGCCTGCCGACGGCGTTCCCCGTTCGTCCTGTGAGAATTAACGGCCAGGCTTGAGGGCAGACACGACGCGCGTAGTGTTCCTCTTCGCGTTCCACGACGCGAGGTCGGTAGCATGCCCAGCGAACGCCAACGGAACGCGATCGTGCAAGTGCTCCGGCTTCGCATCGCCTCATGGTCCCCTTTAGCGGGAAATGGTGTAATTTTTTAATCGGGATTTTTCGCTCGCCGACAACGCCGCCGATGCGGACACCGCATTTTCTCAGACACGGCCTCTTCAACGCGATCGCGTTAAAGGGCCCCTCACCAGGTTTGACAATTTTGAGCTAACGAGCGCAATGCATACACTCGGCGTTCACGATCACGTCTGCCAAAATTTGCAACGCTACGCACCGCGGAAATGGGTCAAATTTAAAGGCGAACGCTGCTTGCCCTTCCTCTCGCGGGCGCGCGCTTTAGAGAATGAGGGGATGACGTACATGAGAAAATGGCTCTACGTAGATGGTAGTGCTGTGACGTCGCTCCTCTACGCAGACGACTGTGCTCTGACGTCGCCAACAGCAGCATGTGGCACTGCGATAATTATTTGACACGACATGTGTGGTTTGTGTAATTTGTTGCTTGAATAGATTAATAAAACTTGAGAGAAATAATGAGACACACAAAGGGAATGTGTGCGTCTTTTTCATTTTTTTTTTCGTGAATTGCAGCGAGATGCGGGGCTAATGTGCCTCCCTTTCCCATGCGTTCGTGTTCCCGCGGTTAGCGCATCGAGCAGACGCCAGCCCTGGAAACGAAAGTAATGTTCTGGCGCGTTCAAGCACTCATTATGCTCATTTATTCTACCGCGTCCAAGTAAACGTTAATGCGGCACTGGCTCATGATACCGCCACTCTCGTGGCCGTACAAATGTCTCAACTTTCGTGCCCGTCCCGCAGAAACAGGCAGTACACCACAGAGAACGCCGACAAAACGCCCACGGCCGCTACATAAAAAAAAAAAAAGGTAGCGGCCGTGCAACGCCGCTCGCGTGCTCGGGCTGGCTCGCGCACGTCATGTGCACGTGACCATGCATGCGCATGACGAGTTCATGCGTATGTGTCAAGTGAAGAGGGCAGGGAAGGGATTTGGCTTGCTAAAGCTACACGGGGCAAGTGGCAAGGGTTTGAAACTCGCCTCCTCGCATCGTGGTTTCGCGCCGCTACAAATTATTGTTTTTCTCAGCTCGTAATGAACAGTTTTGAAAAATTCTTGCGGCATACTGCTCTTCATTCGGCACACAACAACTTCCAGCGTCTAACTAAAATTTGCTATGTGGCTTGGTGAGGGGCCCTTTAAAATGTGTATTAATGTTGAAGTTAAAAAATCCCGGCAGTCCCCACGCACTTTGGGAATCGGCGCTATGCGAATCGGTTAGCGAGGAGCTCGCAATAATTTGCATTACGCAAAGACACCGATGCTCCTCGTAACTCTTGGGCACAAAGTGCAGTTGCAGTTTACACAAAGACGCACTTTACCAGGCAAGTGAGCTTCATGGTGACGAGAGAAGGGAAGCTTTTATTGAGAGCAATAAATTCCGACGAAGCCTTCGCACTGCGTACTGCGCGCAGATGGCCGTCACACAGAAGAGAAATCTAAAGTCCTTCTATTTTTCAAAAGTAGCGAAAGGTCTTGATCCAGCCGCCGCGCCCTGCGATAGGTCGGTTGGCGACACGTGACCTTTTCGCCTTCGCGCCCCGCCCAAAGGGTCCAGCGGCGGCAGCGCTGTGCCGGCGATAGGTACGGATCACTGTGTTTTCAAGCGTGAAGTGGGGCGATTTTAGCACGTAGAGAGTACTTCACGCGCCTCTGTCGCACTGTTGTTGCAAACTAGAAGCGTTTATGTACCTGAAGTTGAGTGGACGCAGGAATTCCGCATTTGAATTTAATGTTTGGAGCGTGACGTGCTAGTATGTCGGGTCTCTATGCCTTCGGTTGCCTCCCCGCGCGGAGGAGAGAAAAAAGCTTTTTTTTTTTTCGTTCCTCGCGGTGACAAAAATATATGCTGAAGGAAGGCCCAACAAAATCAGTCGCAAGAAATTTGTGCCCACAGAAAACACCCGGATATGCGAAGTAAGTGATTTTGTAATGGTTATAACTTCAAGCAGCCTTTCGCCTGGCCGGCGTGCTTTTGTTCGTGCATATGCATGAGCATTATCTCAGCAACGCTATTATTTCTTCGGCATTCTTTATGCCGTAGATTTGTGCGCAGTAGTCAATGGGGACCCTTACAAAAAAACTTACAGCCAATCTGCAGAAATTCTACAGACCATGAGTCACCCCTGATTCGGAATGCGGAAAGAAAAGTGAAAGACTTTCTGTCACCCCTTGTCACCTCCCAGTAGGCAATTGGAACACCCTTTCTGCAGAAACCTCTTAGAGTATAAAGAAAATAAGCTTAGTTAAAAATACCGTGTAACCGTGGGAAGACTTCCGAACACTGACAAACACAGTCAAACCAATAATACAGGGGCGTATCCAGAAATTTTTTTCGGGGGGGGGGGGGGGGTTCAACCATACTTTATGTATGTTCGTGCGTGCGTTTGTATGTGTGCGTGTATATATACGCAAGCAAAACTGAAAAATTTCGGGGGGGGTTTGAACCCCCCCAACCCCCCCCCCCCCCCTTGGCTACGCCCCTGCAATAATAGCGCGTACTTTGCGCTACGCAATACAAGAGCGCTAGGTGCCCGATGAAGTTTCCGAAAGTACCAGTACGCTGACTACCTGCCTATTTTATTCGAGCTAGCAAACAAGCACTTTTAACTCACCCAAACACCACCTGTTCTTCAAGTTACGCTGAATGTCAAAATATGCAAAGAAAAAAAAAATGCCCTGCATGACTGCTGCTGTGGGGAACCCGCTTGGAACCTGCTTCGGAAACGCACGCGTTTTATTTCAATATTTAACGTGCTCCGTGCTCGTTAACGTTATTTTCCCTGTAGTTTGATAACTGATGAGTATCTTAAGCCACAAATATTAATAATTTAGCGGTTCAAGCGAGCACCGAGTGCGGTTTCAGGCGCCAGCAATATGCACGGGAGCGAGCGGCGCGTCGTCTGCTATCGCTGCTCCTTGGACCCCTCGAGAGGGCGCGCGTGTAGTTGTCGCTACCTTTATGAATATAGGGACCTTAGAGAAATCGACGCTACTGCGCCATCACGTGCGTATTGACACGCCTGGTACCGCCTTTTTTACTTTCTTGTGGCGCGCTTTATTGCTCGGCGCAGGCCGCGCTTCAGCTTTCATACTGCTTCGCGAATGATGCCGACTGTTCTACAAACATTGCATGCCCGATGCGTATGTTCAAGTGCCTTCCAAATTGTGCGCGAGTATAGGTGATGACATTAGATTGTACCGTGACGCATGAATAAAAAGCTGACGCATTTCGCCTTTCGCCGCCGATCAGATTAGGGGCGAAGCACCTTAAGGCCGAGGCATGTCCGTCCGTGTGGCGTTCGTTTCCGTGTCCATGCTTACACACCTACTCGCCCACTCGTCATGACTCACTTCGTGGAGATGCGTGGATTTTTTTCGACTACCCACGACTGCACTCGCCGCTATCGCTTTGCATTGTGATTCGCTTGCTTTTCTGGGCACAGCGATGCCCATAAACAGCTCGACTTTGAACGCTTTGGATTCTGCGTCCTTCGTCACGGCCACGAGACAATATCATCAACATCTTTCGTTGGCGCATTCTTGCGGGGTCGAGCAATGCTAGAAGGCGTCATGGCAGTGCGTATGAATGCAGTGGTATCACAAAGGATAGACAACACTACATGGCTGTGACCGAAATTTGGCGACGCTAGCCGATAGAGAATCGGCATTAGTCAGTGCTTGTCGACACTGGCAACTGTCAGTGAGCGCTAATTGCGAAATACCCTACATTATCTAGTGCTTGCCACTAGTAACTACCAATAGCGAAAATTAATGTGCACTATAGCCGACACTACCTGGAAGTAAGCCAACATTAGCGAATAATTAGGCAGCACCATTTAGCATTAGCACGTTCTAGGCAATGTGAACGCTACCCGACAGTTAACTGGCATTAGCCAGTGCAAGCCCATTATTGCCAGAACTAGACAACTTATACTGAACATTAGCAGCGTTTTCCAGTGCTAGTGAACAGAGCCAGCACTAACAAGCACTAGGCAGCACTAGTCGACGGCTAGTGAACATTAACCCCTGCGAGCAAAAATTGTCATGTACAGTGCCGTCCACTCTTGGTACGAACGCGGCGCCGTGTGGCTGCGTAGGGTGCCTCGATGTGCGCGCACATCGAGGCACCCTATGGCTGCGCTCCGCGGGGCGCCAGCGCTATCGGTGCAGCCGCGCATCGGAGCTAATCGGCACAGGCGCACAAGAGCTTGGAGGCGGGGCTTCGTTTCAATTGAAAAGCGCGGGAGCGCGCCGTGTGTGTTTTCCCGTGGCGCGTGCCCTAGCGAGCACTGCGCCAAAATACGCGGGGTTGTTAAACAGCCCGCTAACACTATGCACCTTTAAAACACTATCCAAAATCAGACCAACCAGTGTTGGTTCTTAACTTGTAACGTATTTACTCGTAATCTTGCCTATGCGCTACATGTCCTGCCCATGGCCTCCCTCTTCATGATTTCGACTGTCATTAACACTTACGCGTTTGTTTCCTGGCCCACTCTGCTCTCTTCTTGTCCCCAAAGGTTGCACCTATCACTTTCTTTCCATTGCTCGCTGCGTCGTCCTTAATTTAAGTTGAACCGTACTTGTAAGCCGCCAGGCTTTTGCTCTGGGGGTCAGTTCTGGTAAGATGCTGCTGTTAAATGCCTTTCTCTTGAACGACAGTAGCAAACTACCATTCGTGATTTGAGAGTGCCTGCCGAATGTGCTCCAGAAAGTTAGGTGGGCAGATGAGATTAAGTAGTTTCCGGGTATAACGTGGGGGCAGCAAGCACAAGACAGGGTTCATTGGCGGAACATGGAAGAGGCCTTTGTCCTGCTGTTGGCGCAGTCAGGCTAATACTGCTGCGGATGATGACGATGATGATGATTATGACACTACAAGTGTTCTGTGTACGGTAAATGTCTTCTATCTGATGTCATTTAGATGATGTCATGCTTATATAGACATACAAGCTCAACAGACAACTGCAGTTTTATTTTATCGTATGTGCTATTTATGTCTTGTCATTCGTGTGATCACATACCATTTATTATCGCATGTTTTTCATTCATGCAGCATAATGTTGTATATACCATGGCAATCAAACGACAACGACGGCTGTAAAATGTATCCGTCAGGTCATCTGCTTCATTTATGTCTTCATATAGACAACATGGCGGTTATGAATATGAGGATCCATGCCGTCACCTGTCACTAATGTTTTTTGCGCGAGCATATAATGTGCGTATCATGAGCATATCACGTGATCTCTCTGCTTTTTTTTTACGAGCTGGCAGCTGACCTATAATCTCGTCAGGTAGTAGCCCATTCGAGGGATTGTTGGGCAGCTACGAGCTCTTTAACAGAAAAAGATGACGTGCTACTGCTACGTGACGCCAGCAGGCAGAAAAAGAGAATTCTACACTCGCCGTCATGGCTACGAGCGGCGTTTATTAACACTCCCAGGTTTAAATGCACAGATATAGCCAATAATGTGGACGGGAGGATGACAGCCGCCCGTAGGTGAATTGGTAGAGCATCAGACGCGTTATTCGAAGGTTGCAGGTTCGGTCGCTGCCGGCGGCAAAATATCTTTTCGTCCACTTTGATTTCTTCACATTATATCACAATTACTACAAATACCATTCCATATAGTTTCCTTGTCTTGATTGCCTATTAGTTCTCATTATAGTGTCTAACATAGAAAAACGAAAAACGAGCCCTTAATGCTCTCCTTATTTCTCTCAAACACAGAGCGAGTACGGGCTTGCTAAAAATGTCACTCATGACTTAGAGTGCAGTAGTTCGGGTCGACGCAGGCTCACCCTGCAAAGGAAGAGTCGGGAGACTTCAGGTAGTCGACGTGACGTGTCCAGGAGGTGGGCGACGCGAAGAAAGAGGGCTTCGATGAGGTCACTGCTAGCTTGCTATGCGTGTCGAGGAGCCCGGAGCGTTGTTGACTTGAAGCTTGAAGGCACAGAAGGCTAACGGCCACATGAAACGCTTAGCTTCAACTCGTGGACACACAGCCGTGCTCGACGCTCAGGCCTGGTAACCCGACTGTGTCGAACGCCCAGCAGCAGCATCTGCCCTCTTCTTTTAAGGGGTATTCAGACGGAGGAGAAATGCTCGGGGGGTAAAGGCGGAGCCTAGTGACGTCAACTCGCGAGGAGAAGTCGCCACAAATGCCCCCCACTCACACGGACGGGGCGAACGGAGGGGGAGACCAGTGTTACCAGACTACTCCTGTGGCTTGTACCGCCCGTTTCACCAGCTGCTGACGACGATGACCCCAGCTACAGATGACCCCAACTGCAGACTGGACACCCACTGCCGCTCTCTGCAGGAGCAAGTGCAACAATGTGGCCAAACAAGAGCCAGAAATTCCGCCACATCCCCCACCGCCGGGGGATTGTTTGTCCTTTCGGGGAAAACGTCCCCGTCTCCTCCGAGGAGGCGCGGGGGGGTCACGCCCACTCGCTAATCCGTGACGTCGTGGTCACGTGATCCGCAACCCCCCCGTCTCCCCCGAGCATTCCTCCCCCGTCTGAATACCCCTTTAAGTGCGGAGCACTTTAAGTGACTACGAAGCAAGTACACCAACACCCACCATCCCTTTCGCCTTTCAACAGCTACATTAGACCAGCCTCTTTCCAACCTTCCGCACCTAATCAAAATCCCAAATCCAAAATGACTTTCGGGAGTGCTGTTGCGAGCATGGTTTTAATGATGCCAACGTCATTTTCAGGGAAAGCATCATACTTAGGCCGCAGTATAATAGAGGCTGTCCATATCAGGAGAGGGGACAGGGGCGCGTCAGCCAACCCTGTATAAATCTTTCGTACAAGGAGCGTGCAGATCTGCTGTCTACGTGCTGCTGTTTATTTACGTGGCCCTCCGCATGCACCTGATTTAATCCATAATCTACGTCGATAAACGTTAACAGTGATACGTCGCCAATGCTGGACGCTGTTTAAGACCAATTAGGTTTTTAATAACCCAGTCGTGAGTCTGCGCTCGTCTGCCTTTTTTTTCCTTCTTTCGTCGGATCCCGTGTGCTGTACAGTGCTGTACCCACTACGTGTGTGTGAGAGAATGCGCGCACTAATGTGTGTGCCCTTTGTAATGGGTGGCATGCTTTAAACCAGCAGCAGTTACGCGCGTGATACTTTTTCGAAGTTGCGATGCACCCACTACGTGTTCGTAAGGGAATACGCGCAGTAATGTGTGTGCCTTTTGTAATGGGTGGCCGGCTTTAAACCCCTAACTCGTTATGCAGTTCACATGGTGTGACGCCCGACGGCAATATACGCTTGCACCCCGTTTTACTGCGATAATACATCTCGTACTGTGATACCTGTACACAGGACGCGTATTTTTGTGAAGCATTAAAGTTAATTTCAGAGCAGTTCCAAGCAATGGAGTGGCTCTGTGATAGAACACCTGCTTGCCATGCAGACGGTCTGGGTTCGATTCTCACGCTAGCCTAGAATTTTTTGTTATTTATTTTATACAAGATGATGATTTTTCGCTCACAACCAGCGACGCCGACACCGGAATTTCTGCGGAACGAGCTCTTTAACGCTATCGCGTTAATATATAACGAGCAAACTATGTAAGTACCTCTTGCTGTCTACACTGCCTCTCATTCAAGCGACGGCGCATAAATTCAGGCATACACTGGTTGAAACGGAGAGACGCACCCTTTGAGGTAACAAGAAAATTATCACTTACCAGTCGACGTCCTTGTTTTTAGCATTCTTGCAAGATACTTTGGCATTCCCACATGGACAATTCGCAATCACGGACGTGACCACAAGAACGAGTGCCTCGATGCGGAAGGTAGTCATGCTACTTTTCCTTATATGGTCGCCGCAGGACGTGACAAATAGAGCCTTCAGTAACTTAGTGTTACTAATTGCAGAGTACTTATTTTGTCGCTGTGTCAAGCGTACTGCGACAAGGCGCCCTAACCTCTGGACACGGTAGCCATTGCTGCTTCGTAAAAAAAGCTATTTTATATGCATCCGATCGAAGAACTTATCTACGTCGTCGTAAGGGCGAATTAGACATGTGAGGGAAAATGGAAAATTACGTGCGACTATGACGACAAGCGCGACTTTCCGGCATTCTATGGAGTACATCTTTTACATTTGTTAATTTAGGGTCGTTTAAACACAATTGACGCTTCGCGCCCTATAAGTATTTTTATAGAGTTTAACCTCTACATGAAAAAGCGCATCTGCCAGACAAAAGCGCGTAAGGGAAATGCGTTAGTCGACGCTTATCAAGCAACAGCAGTGAAGAAATCGCGAGAAGGGCAAGTCTCTCAGACTCGACCTCTAATCGCGAACAGCAAGCAGCCTTTGTCAAACGAACTCACAAGTTCCGCTCCCTACTTTTGTTTCTGTGGAAAGGGGAATGACCTGATGACTTTCGTGAATCTGTCGAATAAATTTATTAGAAGGTTGCACGACGACAACCCAGAAGCTGAGCTCGCGAAAGTGGTCTAAAATAAATATTTCATTGACGACGGCGTGATAGAAGCAACCCTTACTATTGCCTCAAGAAGTAAGATCGAATAAATTGCTCCTATATACGCGGTATCGCACAATTTTCAGATCAAAGTACAGTCTTTCTAAGATACATGGTCAAAAAATTTAAACTCAGGAGCGCCTTGGCCAGCGATGAGAAGCGTTCAACATGCTGTTGTGTTGGTCAGGCATTGTCATATTCTATATAAACATGTGGCACTTGAGAATTGGTCCAGCTTCTGGTTTCATTATCTGCATTATCAAAATACAAATGGTCGACACTTGCGATAAAGCGGTTCTTCTGTTGTTTAACACCATGAAGCACTTAGCTTTTGTGTATTACCGCATATTGATGCCCGCGTTTCTGTTATAGTGCTCACTTTTCTAAACAAAATATCTTGAAGCAGCACATCCCATTCTGAATACCTTACAAAGCTGTCATCTTGCGCCATTTCAATACCTGCATGTTGCTTCGTGTTTCGTTATCCTTAGTCTTTGGCAGCTTGTAGAAATGTGGAGGGACGCTTGAGCTTCGCCTGAAAGAGTAGAAAGCGATAGCGCCAATCGGGTCCCGTTTACATCGCCTTCTCCATCGCTGACCAGGCTTTCAGTGGAAACCTCAACCGTGTGGCGAGGAAAGAGAAGATTTTGTCGTTTAAGCCATCTTAGAATACATACATTAGAGTAAAAATGTCACGTTTAGAGATATAGGTATAAAAGCAGACAAAGTGAAAGATAATGAAACTATGCCACTATCCCACACTCTTCTATTAGGCGATTAGTTAAAGCAGGAAAGACACGCGACACGGATGCCGATCGAAGATTTGTGATAAAAACACGGGCCAAATACACCGCTATTTTCAGATTGTCTACTTTCTGGACATAAGTTATTTGCTGCAATTCTGAATGTACAGACTGTATTGAGTGATAGCTCGACTGTAAAAGGAGCATTCTGTTGCTTTTCGAGTCATGATTGGATTTCCTCATGAGGCGCAATCTCTTCGGTTGTTCACTGAAGTTCATCAGTTGCTCCTGAGGCATCATGTACTCCAGAGAGCCTTCAATCACATGGAGCACCTGCGACACGTATTACATGGTGAATCACTTATTCACCGGCTGTTTCAGCGCCAGTTCTCGCGCACGAAGCGACGGCGGCAATGTGTAGTATGCAGCTGCTAGAAATGAAGCTATCATTTCCTTAAATAATGAGTTATCGTTAATTTCGGACTCCAATAAAAATATTCATTGAGCACACGTGAGCTGCCACTGCGTAAGAACACAACAAATTTCAATTTGACATTTATGTTTCGATTCCTGAAATAGTGAAAAAGTCCGTGGTTGAACTAGCGCAATCGGAATGGCGCGAACAATTAGAAATATTTCGAAATTATGTCACAGTATCGACGGAAGCATTTGCAAGCGGTGTCGCCGCGCTGCTACAGCGGTTACGGTGCTGGGCTGCTGCCCCGAAGGTCGCGAATTCGATCCCGCCAGCGGCGATTGAGTTTCGATGGAGGTGAAATGCTAGAAGCCCGTGGAATAATATTTAGGTTCATGTTTATGAACCCCAGGTTGTCGACAATATCAGCAGCCCTCCACTACCGTGTCTGCCATAGCCTGAGTGGCTTCAGGACGTTCAGCCTCATAAACTAACCAACCAACTATGCTTTCGCGGCTAAGGTGTTAAGGAAACGTCTACGGCTATGTTGGCCTGACCACAACGAGCTCACTGTTAGTCAAAGAATAGACCCCGGCCGGACTGGCGAGGCGCTTCTCCAGTTGGCTGGTGAATAGACAAAACTAAGTCCACATAAAAACCGGGAATCGGCTTAGAAACCAACTCTAATTGGGACGCCAATTGTAAGGGTCACAAAAGTTCTACATTCTATTAATGTATTTGCTGCTGTTGCCGGTGTGGGCATTTTTGGCTAATACCAACTATGGTATGGTGGCCGTCAAACGCACTAACCTTATCGTGTTCCCACGCAAAAAACACCTAGTCTGGAGCATATTGGTTATCCTTAAAGAAAATGTAGCGGACAGCTGGTTTAGTTAGATTTAAGACGTTGAATAACGACCTCTTAAAAGTAAAGGAACAAACAGGAAAAGAGGAACAGGAAACAACGGGCAGGGCGCTGGTCTTTCACTTTGGCCATATACCTTAGCGTTTAAAAAGAGGAAAGAAGTACGAGGTGGGATAAGCAAGCTTAATTAGAAGACTATCGAAAGCCTGAAGAGTGATAATTTGGCTCTCCTAGTGGATGGTAAAGAAGGTGTATTTGTGATGATGTCCCCTGCAATCAACAAAGAGAGTCCGCACAATGCAATCAGGAAATGTTTCCCTCATGCCTAAGGTGTTTTTGGCCCGTGGGAAATACAATTGTTTTACCCAACCATTCGCCTTCGTTCTCTCGTTCATTCCTTTATTTATTCTCAAGTGCTCAAAATGCGTGAAAGTCTCAAGATCTGACAGTTCACTGTCTAGTTGGAAAGCCCATCTGGTGCTCATATAGAGGGTCTCAGACAGTCATCGGCCCTCCAGTTGACCTGCGGGTGTAAGAACCTGGCGTGTTTGATGCGCGACGATAATTCCAAGCCACATGGCATGACGATTTACCGAAAGTCTCCAAGGCGGACGAAGGTTGAAGAGAGGCAAACATGGCCATCCTCCAGACCACCCATTTTGCAGCACGAAGCTGCCAAGGAAGTTCGCACGGACTCCCTGTAGCCCTGTTCTACAAAACAGACGGATCACGACTTTTTAAATACCAAGCGTTTCTAGCGAACCGAAGGCGCTTTGATCGCATCTATCTATCTATCTATCTATCTATCTATCTATCTATCTATCTATCTATCTATCTATCTATCTATCTATCTATCTATCTATCTATCTATCTATCTATCTATCTATCTATCTATCTATCTATCTATCTATCTATCTATCTATCTATCTATCTATCTATCTATCTATCTATCTATCTATCTATCTATCTATCTATCTATCGACGACTCGGAGCTCTCGTGGACGTTTGATTAACTTCATATTACGGCACGACACGAGTGTATGGTGAACATGAATGACGCTTCACATGGATATCATTTCTTGCATGTGATGCGCGTCATCAAGTTCAGAAGGGTTGCGGATCGGGCGAGTTGGTCATGTATGAACGTAGCGTGTATTAGCGCGGTACATGAGAGAAAGGAACACTACCAAGACGTAGAAATAGGATTAGAGCCTACCTATCTCTACGTCTGTGCCGTGTTCCTTTCTTTTATGTGCCGCGCTAATACACGCGGCGTGATGAAGTCCTTTAAAAGGTCACGTTGCTCTCGTGTTCGTTTCATTAACCTCGTATATACCACAATTCGCGAGACACGACGAGTGCATGACGACCGGGAATGACAGCTCATGGCACAGATGACAAGCTCTCGGACTCAGGTCGCTGTTTCATCGACGTGATATATAACAATATTGGGTACATATCATGTTAAAGTAAGTGCGTGGCGAACATGAATGACAGGTAGTGACATAAATGCGTGCGTCAAGGAGCACATGTCACGATACGCAGATTGCACGGACAACGTCGTCTACGAAATTACTCTGAAGTGCAGCCGCTTATGGACAAACCGGTAGCTGCTTAAGCCACCGTCTTACGAAGCATGCTAGTGTTATCATGTCGTCGACAAGCAGCACCTTCGAAGCACATTGCTCTTCTTGCGGCTGCGCTCCACTCTTCCATGACTCTCTGGCCCGCACGCGTTATTGCAATCGGATAAAGCGCAAAATCTACGAAGCGTTTACAATCTACAATAAAGAGAACGCCTATGTAGTGAACTCTCAAGTGACCTCCTTGAAAGTGAGATTACGTTCTTGTCGGGCTCATTTGCGTTGCCTTGACACATGGCGCTCGATGTAGTGCAGTTGCCATATCACCATTTTCTTAATATGTCCATAACATGAGTCATTCTGTTTTTTACGACCAGTTTACAGCGGAGCTGCTGTGGTTTTCGTTATGCCGTTACGCGTTCGCAAAAACTATCATCATCATGAATGGTCACTAACTTTTGAGCGCGTGCAACGTAATAACTCTCCGACGTTCTTCCGTTGCGTCGATTTGTGAGTCGTGGGATGCAAGAACTCGGATGGGCGAGAGAAGGAGGACAGAGAAAGAGAGAAACAAAAAGAGAGAAAGAGACAGAAAGAAAGGGAAACAAAGATAGAAAGATAGAGAAAGAAATGTATATAGAGACAAACAGACAGAAAGAGGAAGAAAGTGATAAAGAAAGGAAGAAAGAGCGATCAAGAGATAGAAGGAGACAGAGAAAGAAACAAATGCCATAAAGAGATGGAAAAAATAGAGAGAAAGAGAAGGAAAGAGAGGAAGAAAGTAAGAGAAAAATGAAGAGAAACAAGGAAGGCCGCCCAGCTCCTTTGTTCCTTAAGGCTTGGCACCGCTAGTGCGAAGCCGCCTTAATTTTTTTTCTTGCCTTTTTACGTACATAGTATCCTGTCGCAATAAACCTGCACTAATTTGTTCGATAGAGCTTGTGTTGTCTGCTTTCTTCCTTTCGCCCCATCTCTGCGCTGTTTCCATCGCAGTAACTGTAATGTCATGCATATCATGTACATTATACAAATCATGACACACATTTTAACATCTTGGTGCTTTCTTTATATGCCGAAATTTGTATATAATAGTAATAATAATTATTGTGGTCTTAGGTTCCAAAACCACGACGTGATTATGAAATGCACCGTAGTGGAGGGCTGCGGAAATTTCGACCACCTGGGGTTCCTTGACGTGCACCTAAATATAAGCACACAGTCCCCTATCGTTTCGTTTCCATCGAAATGCGGCCGCCGCGGCCGGGATTCGAACCCACGACATGCGGTTCAGTGGTCAAGCACCATAACCCTAGGCTACCACGCCGGGTGAAAAGTGGCATGGCATGGCATGAATGCATGACTATGAGTGGCTGGTCATGACATACTTGACAAGCTGCCATTGCGAGGCCATGGTGGCGATTTCATTACCTTGCTGACTAAGCTGTACATCACATGACGCGCGCGTGGGAGAACATGCTTGACATGCCACGGCATGAGTATTCGTATATACATGTCTCATGTACCATGGCAAGAATGACACGTGATTGTTTCACTAGCATTATAAACACCAGAATACGCATCGATGCATGATCAATATGTGGCAATCACTGACATGTCATGACATGTGTGGCATGACATGTATGGCACGTTGTTGATACGAAAATTTACTTGTATTGAAATTACGGTATAACAAACATGAATGTAGCTTATGAATTAGACATGAATATCATGCACGCCATGACATTCGTGGGAAGATCTTGCTGCTGTCGTGGTCATATCATTAAATCGGTTTACGCAAAAATATAATTGCATTACTGCATGACGAGCATGACCATGCGTGATGTGTCATGACTTGAATAGGATTACAGGCATGTCATAGACATCGTGGCATACATAACAAGGTGCCCCTGTAATTGTTTTATTATATTATTGTATACCAAAGTGGGCATAACGTAGCGTGCGTGTGCAAAACAAACAATTGCACGCTTTCTAAAACACGCCCATCCGCGTCGTAAAGTTTGGCTGAAAGTCAAAGTGCGGCATAGCCAGCGTCCGACCGCCTGCTTCTCATAACATCGATTCGCACCGCCCCACAGAATCTGCCGCAATTTTTTCTGCTATATATTTCAAGAAATTTCTGCTGGGAATTAAGTTAATATATTTAAGGATAAGAAATGCAGAAGTCACTTCTGTCTTCGAAAACCAATGACTCCGTGATAACACTGGTAGTTGAGCAATTAAAAAAGTCTTCAATGTTTGTATTGCCGATTACCACTCGTTCACCGCAGTCGCAAGTAGGGCACTGGAAGAAACTTTGCTAACCGATGAAACTGCTGAATTTAAGACATAGGAGCTCAAAACACATCTTTTGAAAATGTTGTAGAAGGGCGGTAACTTTTCTTGACGGAGTAGGAAACTTCAACGTCAGTGAGTGACGTCAGTACTTTAGGATCGCCACCCGGAGATGTGTCACGTTACATATGACGGATGCGAACAACTCCGACAATACATGGACACATCTGGCTGCGAGTGCATTTTGCTTACAGGAGGAAAATGTTGTTTTTCAAGTGATGACATTCACGCACTTACTCGTTCTTCTGACGCATGCTTTTCTAAAGCACACTTTTTATTATTATGACGTTCTCGTCAGCGGTTGCCGATAAATCAACTCAAATCGCATGATTATGATACTTAAGGTATACTGATCACGCACTAAAGACATTGGGTATGCTTCATCAAGTGATAGTTTCGAGCAGTCTAGTCATTCACAGTGGCAACCGGTACGCTGACGTTACCATGACATACACTCTACACTTATCCACTTTTCATATACCTCGATAAAAACCCTTATTGGAAACGCCTCTATCAAACGTTCTTAGCTTTGGGGTCATAAGTTGCCTGGACAGGAATAAAACTACATAAACGCTGGCGAACAATGCACTGCTCTTGTGCGTCGCAGCTTCTAGTAGTTGTACTTTTAATAATGGACGTCTACAACCATTCTACCCTTTCGATTAACCCCGCAGGGGCATCTACGTCAGGTACGGTATGTGGCGACACCACGAATCCGAGTTTACGGGGGGGGGGGGGGGGGGGACACAGTTTCTTCTCCCTACCGTGCGTAGCTACGCCGTGTACGGGGAAAGGGGATCTTTGAGGTCAAGCCAGCGCCTCCTTGGTCGAGCCGACGTCGGGTGACTCGACCTTCAAGGCCCCCCTAGTGAGACTGACGCCCAGTGCGCGCACTGCGATGGCCCCAGCCCTGCACACTTCAGAGCATGCGCAGCCTAAAAGGGACTCGTGTGCCGACACGCCTTCATTGGGAATAAGTGCTGGTTTCAGTATTTTGCCGCTGTAATAATTGATGCCACTACGAAATGTATTTCTCAATCAAGTGGTGTGGCATGTAAACGTCGTGTCCCTTGGTAGAACGACGAGTGCCGTAAAGCTCGTAAGAGAACAAAGCGTGGGGGCTACTGCGCGATTTTCCCACTTCTGAGAATATTAACAAACTTAAAGAAGCCTAATGACAAGGTAGGAGAACGCGCCGGCAGGTTAGGAGGCATAGTTCGCAGAAGTTCCTGTCAGATATAAGGAAAGCAGATGATTTCTAAGGGCTCGTTTATCTTTGTTAGACACAATATTAATGAGAACTAACAGACAATAACGCCAAGGAAAGTATAGGGGGTGTTATCTGTAGTATTTAGAATATAAATGTGAAGAAAGTAAAGTGGACGATAAGATGACTTGCCGCCGGCAGGGACCGAACCTGCGACCTTCGAATAACGCGTTCGATGCTCTACCACTGAGCTACGGCGGCGGTCATCCTCCCGTCCACTTTTTGGGGTATATATGTTGATTTAAACCAACTTTCTTCACATTTATATTCTAAATACTACAGATAACACCCCCTATACTTTCCTTGGCGTTATTGTCTGTTAGTTCTCATTAATATTGTGTCTAACAAAGATAAACGAGCCCTTGGAAATCATCTGCTTTCCTTCATTCATAGCGAGGGTCTCGTCCTGGCAGACTTAATGCCTTCAGGTAGTATGCGAGGGATTATTGGTCAGCTGCCAGCTCGTAAAAAGATCACGTGCTACGTGACGCCAACAGGCAGAAAAGAGTGTTCCACACTCGCCGCCATGGCTGCGATTGGCGCTGACTAACACTCCTTGGTTTAAATCAACATATATACCCCAAAAAGTGGACGGGAGGATGACCGCCGCCATAGCTCAGTGGTAGAGCATCGGACGCGTTATTCGAAGGTCGCAGGCCGCGCTTCAACTTGCATGCTGCTTCGCGAATGATGCCGACTGTTCGACAAATAGTGAATGCCCGACGCGTATGTTTGAGTGCTTTTCAGACTGTACGCGAGGATCAGTGATATCATTAGAATGTACTCTGACGCATTTCACCGCCGATCAGATTACCGACGGCCGACGACTGTGATCGCTCTATGACAGTTAGTGCTGGGCAGTATCGAAGATACATGTACCTTAGATACTCTTTAGGTGTCTTGTATCTGTATCGCGATACAGATACAAGATACATCTCGCAAGACGTGTATCGACTTCTGTATTTCCGACACAACGAATAATGTATTGCGTATCTTAAGATACAAGATACCTGTCTCGCAACATGAGCACGCGGAACTATAATCGCTGGCTGAACTGCGCTGTTCGGACTGGTACTGTGCCTACTAAGCGTATAATGCTGCCAATAGCGACTACGCACGCTCCGCGGTATAAACAAACAAACTGCGAAGCGCGCGACGCGATGAGGGAAAGTGCGGGCGGTGAGGATCGTGAGGAGACAAGGAGGAGACCGATGGGGGAGACAATGCGCTGCGTCTGGTTTGCTTAGCCGCCACAGTGATCACCTAACGCCCTCTGATGCGAACACAAGATAAACAAGTAAGAGTGCGTAGCTCAGTGCTATGTATTCTAGTACAATGTACTGACTCGCGCGATCGAGAAGTTCGTCTGGCTCGTCTTCGACATGCAGGAAGCTGTTTTCTGAAGATTCTTTTGAAAAATCAGTATGGATAACGATGGCCGGCATGTTATCTTGGACGGCACATACTTTCAACGCGATAGCAATAAAGAGCTCGTCTTGCAAAAATTCTGGTGTCAGCGTGGGCGTTGGTGGCCTTGGTGGTGAGCGAAAAATCGGCTTTGTCAGTGAGTAAAAATTCCAGATGGATGAAAATAAATAAATAAAAATATTCGGCTTGAGTGAGAATGGAACCCAGGTCTTCTGCGTGGGAAATAGGTGTTCCACCACGGAGCCACGTCAGTGCTTGAAACTGCTTCGTAAAAAATGCTGTAAGAATGTCATGTACTGGCCTGGGTCTCCTTAACACATGTAATATTGCGTGGCACAATCGTAGACTCACACCAGGCGCAACGAGTGGGTGGCTTAAAGCTGCCCATCCATGCACGTGACACTTTGCGGATGCGCACTGGGTACTTCGCCAAATTGGAAACGGAAGAATTAGGGCGTAGTGGGCACTTCGAAACTGCACTTGCATTTTCCTTTTTTTTTCACCGCACGATTCACGGCCGATCCCCCGTGGTGGGCTGAGCCATTCTTTCAGGAACTAACTAACTAACTTGCAGTAGGCGTGCTAGGATAGTTTGACACGGTCGACGGTACGCGCACAAACGTTCCTTTCCTTCCGGCTAGGCTTAAAGGGGTGGTGCCACCAAGTTTGTGGCTTGCGCATTCTTTGCTGTAAGCGTTTCCTATAGCTCCAGGAAGCATGATGCACGCACCAAGATTCATGTATTTTCGCTAAATAATTTATTATCGCCTTTTGATGTGGACAACTTTCGGTTTCGGTTTCTGGGCGCCGAGGTTGGGCAGTGACGTAGAAGTGTAGGAGGCTTGGTCACGTGACCACACAAGGCTGTGACGCACATAGCCAGGAAGTGATCGAAACTCGGCGAGTGATGTAGCAACCGATGCTTCGCTGGTGCTATAGTGAAGCAGAATATATTCTAGTGCACTACAGCCGGTACGTACGTTGTGGAGATGGCGGAGGTCCGGAGATCACTCACGTCACTACAGCAGATCTGGTGTGACGTCACTACAACTTTCGTTGCCGTTACTATACAGCTACGTCAGAGCTGGCGCGCTAGCGATGGGTTTCGATCGGGAGAATGGGCATTTAGGTACACTTTGGAAGTGGATTAAATACATTCTAAACGTTTGCTGTGTCCAACCCTTCGTGTGGAAAAACGTTGGTGTGGAGTGTCCTTGCATACAGAGAAAACCCACAACAGGCTTGTTATAGCCTCGAAATTTGATGGCACCACCCCTTTAAGGCGATGCGCACGGGGACCGCAATTATGCTATCGCGTTCTACCCTTGAAGGCGAAGCTCAAGCGTCCTCCAAGTTTTTTTCTATTTCTTATTCCGGTGGAGGCAAGGTTAAAGCAAGACGCGCTTTTAACGCGACAGTGTTCAAGAGCTCGTTTCGCAGAAATTCCGGTGTCGGTGACGGCGTCGTTGGTTGTGAGCGAAAAATCATCTTGTCCCTGACCAAAATATTGAAAGAGATTCAAATGAAATAAATAATAAAAATCTTCTGCTCCGAGTGAGAATTGAAGCCAGGCCGTCCGCGTGGTAAGCGGGTGTTCTACCAGAGCAACGCTGTTGCTTGAAACTGCTTCGAAAAAAAAAAAAAAAACTCGGTATGAATGTCGCTAGTGGAAGGAGTCTCCTTAACGCATGTAATATTGCGTGGCGGAAGCGTAGAATCACGCCAAGCGTCAAAACATGTCAATTGCGCAACGAGTGGGTGTTCTAAAGGCCCACCCATTACAAAGCTCTCAGACATATTTAATAATAATCACCAGCAAAAGCATGAACGAAGTGAGCAGCTGCGTAGGTTCGCGTGTTGCCTTGCGGACGCGTAGTGGGCCCTTCGATGATTGGCAAAAGGAATATTTATGGCGTAGTGGGTACTTAACAACTGTATTTGCAGTAGGCATTCTTGGATACCTTGAAACGGCCAATGGTACGCGCACAGACGTTCGCTTCCTTACGGCACGGCTGAGGCATGCACCGTGAGCCGAAGCACGGCTAGCAGTTTAGAAGGCGATGCGCACGGGGCCCGATTAGGCTATCCCGTTCTCCTCTTGAAGGGGAGGCTGAAGCGTCCTCCACGTTTTTTGCAAGTCTGTCATCAGCGGCGCGTGTAAGTCCACATGGAAATTCAAGCTTCATCTGAAGGGACGTGCACTTTTAATATTTGCAAACTTTCTTTGCCATTGCCATTTGAGCTGATTTTTCGTGACCTGCCGCGAAATGCCTATCGCACAATGTATAGAGTTTAAGTATGACTTCTGTGGTCGCAACGTACATGCAAGGTTGTGGTGGGAGCGGTAACGAAACTATATAAATAAGCTGAAGAAGCGCTGTTGTTTCCTTCCTAACCATGTAGAAAAAAAATTCTGAGACTCTCAGGACTGTTCGTTTCATTAACTCAACGCCTCAATGCCTGTTAAGACTTCCTATATAAGTTTTACGGTGTTTTACTTGATTTCGAGGACACCACGTGTGCGCTGTATTACGTGTCAGTCCACAGAGCGCAGTTGGCGCAGTCGTGATGTCTTCGTTTTATCGCCGTCGCTGTTGCGTTGTATTCCCTATGGGCGTCGGGATAACAGCAACGTTACCCTCATTTTACCCTGATGCCACGAGCTACACTTCTGTGCCTTCGTCGTAGTCGTATAAGCGGCTTTATTGTGCAGGTAATTACATTTTAAAATTGGCGTATTTTCCTATGTGAGTTACCCTATTAAAACCCGGCGAATGGAAAGTGAGTAATATTCGCTCGTTCTCTATATCATACAGGAAACGTGCACCGTTAAACGCGTACGTAAATATGCTTTACGTTTATTTTTGGGATTCCTTGTGTGGGCAAACGTGTCAAGGTTTAAGTTTATATTGCGTGCTGCCGCGCATTTCATACCCAGCTTGAAGTAAAAGACGCTATTACCCACACCTTTCTTTCAGCGTGCGCATTCATTCGAAGCCGAACTATTCGAAGTGTACAAAAACAGCTCCAAGAACGCCCACTCAAATCATACGCTGTTTCTCACACTACACGCCAAACAAAACTGTTCGAGGCTTCTCGGCGACGCGCAATAGTCATTAGCGTTTCGAGGACCTGATTGTCAAGTTCACCATAAATGATTCGCATTCATTGTCTACCGCCAAAGAGCCAGGCTTCGTTGAGCTTGTCACAGGTGCGCGGAGCCTTCATTCTAAGCTATATAATTTGTGCCAAACAGTCCCAGAGCTGCAGTGACGCGCTAAAACTTTCAGGTTTACGCCCAAGGTTTACACTGTGGTGTCGCGACGAACGTTATGCCGAAGAAGTGATGAGGACTGGGCAAATGTGATTTGTTACGTTCGCGCGCAGCTTTAAGCATAGAACTACGTAGCAACCAGTGCTTATGTCTGGTCCACGCCTCACTGCAGCTTCATGGGCGTCACCGTTCAGTGGGTGGACGTCCTCAAGCTTTCAATATAGGAGTGATTTTGCGAGACCATTGTAAATAAGCAACTAAAGGGGACCATGAGGCGATGCGAAGCAGCGTTTCGGCATGTAGAGCCCGCATTTCAGAGGGGAAGTGGAGAGGGGAGGGGAGAGAAAGGGGAAGTGGAGAGGGGATGGGAAAGGGAAGAGATGAGGGGAGAGGACGGAGAGGGGAAGTGAGAGGGGGAAATGGGAAGTGGAGAGGGGTATGGGAGAGGGGAGTGGAGAGGGAGAGGAGGTGTGTGGAGAGGGCTTGCGCATGCGCGGTAAGGGTGGTCACGCCGCACGCCACCACCGGATTGAACTCCGCTATAAGATGCTTCACATCTAATGATCTTGTCGCACTGTTTAGACTGATGCTGACCCGCTTTGTCGGACGTTCCTCGCACTCCCTGCAGAAGATTCCCAGGGAGTCACACGTACGGCAGAGTGGCCGTACGTGTTACTCTCTCTTCTGCAGGGACATGACATGTCCCTGCAGAAGAGAGTGGCCACTTTCACTGACAGTGCCAGCAACTTTGCTAAGGCGTTCAAGGAATTTCGCGTCTGCCTAGAAAACAGCGACGAAGGTAAAGTCCAAGGTAAAGTCCAGACAAAGGTAAAGTTCCAATGGACGCCATGGGGGGGAACTCTCGTACGCTTTAAGTGTCTAAGTGCCGCACTTCTGCGGCAGTGGGATGAACAGCAATAGAATGTACTCGTGTGCTCAGTGCATTTTCGTGCAGAGGATTACGAAATCAACCGTAACGTAAGCAAGTCATGTAACCCGCCTTTTAAAGTGCGGCTTCCCCTCAGCGCTGTTTCGTCGGTCTTGTAAGGATGTCGGCCACGTAAGGGAAATAGAAGAATAAGGAAATGAGTTCAAGGTTTTAAAAAAAGCAATACTGTACTAATAGGAAGGTATACATATCATTCTCGTGGTTGTCTTCGAGAATCGTCCGTCTCCGCGCCTCAAAGCTAAATGAGTCGTCAGGCGCCTTCTGCACGACTCCTCTGAGGGGATGAACATTGGTCCGACGTGTGTCACACAAATGAAGGCTGCGCACACAGATTTCACTGCATACATGAGTTGGTCATGTCCCTTGTCGGCGGCAAGGCGCACCAGAACATAAACGGAGGCTCACCGAACGTCTCCAACACAAATACATACGCGTACATGGGTAGGCCGTATTCCTGCACTGAGGGCCAGATGGCATGCTGCTTCCCGAATCTACACAGCAGTGTCCGAGTATGAAATGATTCCGCGGAAAGCATCGCTTTGCAATGGAAGGAGCAGCGGCCAGCAAAACAAGCGCAACAAGTATTCTTACGTGCGTTTAATTCCTGTGGAGGCGCAATGTTGCCAGATAACAGAAGGTGATGGCGTAGCGCCCACTAAGGGCGGCGTTGGAGAGTGCTTACGTCACAAGTTCTTGAGAGGCAGTGGGTTTGAATTGAGCCTGCAGTATGCGGACCACTAAAACGTGATTTTCTTTCAAACTAAGCATTTCCTTGGCACAAAACAACACTACAAGGTTTCTGGAATTGTATTTCAAAAGTCCACGCCGAGATTTATTTTGCCTTTAGTGTCCCTTTAAGCAAGCCCGAAGTATGGTGGCCCTAAACGGGCACAGTGGGGAAAAAAGGTCACAGTTTTGCCTCAAAGGCGAAGCAATGAATGCGTTGTCAAGAAATTGGAACGTCACAGGAAGAACGGCAAGCCGCTAGAAACTTGCTGCGCGCTGCTCAAGCACACAGGATGCAGGAAAATTAAAACACACAAGGCGCGTGCGAACTAACAACTGTCAGAGCTCGACACTTGCACCGCGCTGCTCAAACACAAAGATAATAATAATATCTAGGGTTTAACGTCCCAAAACCACGCTATGATTATGAGAGACGCCGTAGTGGAGGGCTCCGGAAATTTCGACCTCCTGGGGTTCTTTAACGTGCACCTAAATCTAAGTACACGGGCCTCAAACATTTTCGCCTCCATCGAAAATGCAGCCGCCGCGGCCGGGATTTAATCCCGCGACCTTCGGGTCAGCAGTCGAGCGCCATAACCACTAGACCACTGTGGCGGGGCAAACACAAAGATGGGCGCACGAAAAGAACGCACAGGTATACAAAGGACGAGTGCGAACTGTGACAGTTGTTACTTCAACTAGCCCTACTTTGGCTCTTCTACCTAGCATGACAACTTTTCAGTGGCTTCCAGGCCACTGTGGCATCGACGACAACGAGCATGCCGATAATTCTGCAAGGAATGCTCATGAAGGTGTCGTGCAGGAAGCCATTTCATTATCACGAACCGATGCAGCATCAAAGATTCGCTCGCTCGCACGCGATCTAACGCATTCAATGTGGAATACGCCCGGTTTTCTGCATACCCGCCTTCATCGGCTGAATCCGTCACATCAACTTCGAATTGCGTCCGTACTATCCCGATCCGAAACAACAGTCCTCTGCCGCCTCTGGCTTGCAGTGTCTTTCACGAACAGCTTTGCTTACCGAATCGGAATGGCAGACAGTGCTGCCTGTGCTCACTGTGGCAGCGAGGAAACCGTTGCGCACGTCCTGTGTCATTGTCCTCACTATAGCTCCCAAAGACAACAGCTCTCAGCAACGCTAGCACGCCTCGACGATCAGCCGCTTTCTGAACAATCAATTTTGGAGTACCGGAACGTTCTAGCTTCGAACCAGAAAGCGACGAAGGCGCTGCTAAGTTTCTCCGCTAAACAGATCTCGCTAAACGACTATGATGCTCCCGTGCTCGAGTGTCTGTGCGTTTTCTTTTTCATTATTTTCTTACTCTTTTTTCGTTCCTTACCTTTCTATCCCCCTTACCCCTTCCCCAGTGCAGAGTATCAAACCGAAAAAACTACTGGTTAACCTCCCTGCCTTTCAATTAACCTTTCAATTTCAATTTATTTTCATAAGAACGAAGGAAGGCCCGAACAAACAGTGGAAATTCCCATTTGACGAAGATTCGGGCCCCCTGTACAAGGCATACAGCAATAAGACATATAATACACACATTACATATAGAGCATTCAATATCACAGGAAGTAAACAGAATTTGCATGTACAAGTTAAACAATACTGCTATAATCGCTACATACATCAAGACAGAAAAATACAAGTATAGCTTTCAAACATGACAAAAGAATTCGTGAAATTGAGCCTCACATCACTTAGTTACCTGTTTGTGTTACATCAGTGGGTAATAAAGATTTAATGTCACTATTTTATTACAAACCAATTGCGTATATCCTTTTTTTGTGATGTCAGTAATATCAATCTCTTGTTGAAAGAACATATTTAACAATACAGGAAGCGTATATCGAACGCTTTGCTCGCCGTATCTGTTTCTTGAAAGGGGTACTTGCCAGAATTCATTGTTACGCGTAGCATACAGGGGGGTTCTGGTTTGTAATTCCGCTAGGGCAAGTAATATTTGTTCATTATTTTTTAAACACTGTTTGTAACTTGTACAAAGGGTGTACGAGTAAATGTTCGGCATGGAGATAAGATTGAACTGAATGAACAGTTCCTCTGTATGCGCGTCGTATGGTACACCAGCTATTGGTCGAACAGCCTTTTTCTGAAGTGTATGCAGGTGATTTAAATTAGATGATGTGGTTGTGGCCCAGACTAGAAAGCAGTAGTTTAAGTTGGACATAAATAGTGCATTATAAATTTTAATTTTTATATTTGGCGGTAGTAGTGTACGTAGTTTTGCCATGACACCAACGCATTTCTAAAGTTGCTTGGTTACATGATTCACATGTGTGTCCCAGAGCATATGCTTATGGAAGTATACACCCAATGTGTTTATGCACTCGACAAACTCAATAGCTGACTGGCCAAGAATGATTACATGTGTCATTTCACGTCGAGATTGCTTTGGTGAAAAAAGCACTGCTATTGTTTTATTGACATTAGTATGTAAAGAATTAAGACAAATCCATGTGCTTAAGCTTTTGAGGCAGTTATTAACATCTGACTGGAGAGTTTCGAGCTCTGTATTAGTAAACAGAAGAGTTACATCATCTGCATATATAACGTATTTTGGTTGGGTGCTCACTTTGACAATATCGTTTACGTATAGATTAAACAGGAGTGGCCCTAGAATACTCCCCTGAGGTACTTCTGTGCTCGTAGTTTTTAGAGATGATATGCTACCACCTATCCGCACACACTGCCTGCGGTGCTGCAGGTAGGAAGTCAATAGCGAGAGTGGTATACCTCTGATTCCATAACGTTCAAGTTTCTGTAGAAGTGTGGCATGATTTAACCGATCGAACGCTTTCGAAAAAGCTATGTATACACCAATGACCAATTGCTTCTTATCAAACGCATGTAGAATTATTTCTTTCTGGGTTAAAAGAGCGAGTTCAGTGGATCTTCCTTTGCGGAATCCATACTGACATTTATTCATGAAATCAAATTTAGTTACGAAACTTGAAATTCTAGCGTGCAATAACTTTTCCAGTCCTTTAGAGAATACTGGGAGTATCGAAATGGGCCCATAATTGCTGAGGCTGTTTTTGTCCCCGCCTTTGAAAATGAGGTTGACTTTTGAAAATTGCATTTTTCGTTGAAATTTGCCCGTAGAAGAGGCTAAGTTATAAATATGGGCAAGAGGTTGTGCGGTTAAGTCTGCCGTGTACTTTACCGGCCTTATTTGTAAGTTGTCGATGTCCTGAGCCGAGCAGTTTTTAAACGAGCTGAACACAGTTTGCACCTCAGATGAAGTAGTAGGTTTTAGGTAAAGACTACTGTCATTTCTGTTAACGGCGTTCGCAGCTTCTGAGTGGTGACAACTGGTATTTAGATTCACGAAAAAGTCATTAAACGCTTCAGCCAAATCATCACCGTGCAAAGTCCGATAGTTTAATGTTAACTTGACATCTTCATCAGGAGTAGAACGATGTAGGAGCTCATTTATTTTCTTCCACACAATTTCTGGTTTAGAATTATGGTGATTATCAAAAAAAATTATGCACATATGTTTCCTTAGCATTACGAAGAAATGAGGTAGTTTGATTTCTGTGTTGTTTGAACGTCTCCCAGTCTTTAGGGTTACGTGTACTTAAGAATTTTTTAAATAACCTATCTTTCTTTTTAATTACCTTGAGGCAGTGATTCGTAATCCAAGATTGCCCTTTTCCTAGCCTTGGCTGTACTGCACGCCGAAGAACCCTCCCGACGCGTCTGGAGTCCGGGGGAGAAGGGATAAAAGTGTGCGACGACGACCAGTCAGTGAGTGAGTGAGACAGTCGGCCCGGAGATAGTGAAGTTATGCTGAGTGTGGCTCCGTCAAGCAAAGAAGACGTGTTTATGATGTTATGCGGTCAGTCGATCGTCGATCTGGAAGAATCGGATGACGACGCCGTGCGAGCCGTGACAAGTTACGACGACGGTTGAACTACGACGATCAACGCTGGAGCTGGCGTGAGTGTTTCCTAGAAGAGAAGCATTCAAGTACCGTCCAAGAATTGTGTACTGGATACGCCGTTGTATATTCAGGACTTCAACTGTTCTTGAATAGTTGTAACGCATGAGACTGCATTTGTAGCGCGTGATCTGTTCGTTTAGTTCCCGTTGTGTTAACACCATCTGAGCTCTATTGTGAAATTGTGACTGGCACCAGTGATGTTGTACTGCCTTAACTGAGAATATATTTCGTTTGTGTTATCGACTCTCGGCTCTGACTCGGTCTTTGGAACACAACCGGAGTTCGCTGGCGCACTAAAAGGACCAACTCTAAATTGTCCGCGCTTTCGTGGTCGTTTTCGGAGGGCTGACACGCCAGCTCTTGGAATCCGCCCGGCGATTGCCATCCCCATTAACGGGATTAGTGACAAGTATCCATCTAGCACCCTCTATTTATATTTGCTGTTATTTAAGACCACGCAACCAGAGTTGTACGTAACGCGTTACAAGTAATCGATTACTTGTAATCACTTACATTTTCCATTTTCTAGTAGTTTCGTAATATAATTGGTTACTTTTTCGAAGTTGTAACGTTATGAGTAATACAAGTACTTTTCTCGTAATTGATTACCGGCAATCTATATACTCTATTTTTTTCCAAAATCAAGTTGTAACCAGTCTTTTACGGGAGTTCTCATCCCGAAAAACATGCGACCGCTCTGTGGGGACACCCCCCCCCCCCCGTCCTGCCAGACGGGAAGTCCCTACAGAGCCTATTTTTTCACCTTTTCCTTGGCCTTGCCTGCAACGCCTCACCCGAGCGCCAGCAACAGCGAAGCGCGACACTTCATAGGAGGACATGGACATTAGCATCGAAGCACTGCGCCACTACGAGCTGGTGGCAAGGTGTTCCTACGTTATAATGCCGCCTTTCCCTCCAGCGCACGCACTGAGAGAGTGGAAACGTGGGACGAGGAAACGGGAAACTCTTAACGGAGAAACGCGGAAGAATCAGCGACAACTTTGAGTAACAACTCCTGTTGAAAGCCAAGAGCGTGTGACAATACACCACAGAAGACAAAAAAAAAAAAAAAAAAAAAAACTCGTAGACAGGGGGTGTGCAGAAGTCGACGTTTTGACAAGCGGACTTGTCTTCTTGAAGGCTTCAACTGCTAAGTCCGCTTGTCAAAACGTCGGCTCCTGCAACCCTCTGTCTACAAAGTTTTCATCACAAGCTTCCGTCTTCCCCCGACTCCTACCTTTTTTTTTTTTTTTGGACGTGTCACAGATGTCCCAGTAAGCCTCCGTGCCTCGACGCAAGCCTCCAGCCTTCCCTCTACCATGCAAGCCACAGTAGTTCGCTGGAGTTTGAGTAAACTTGTGTTACTGTGTTACCGCAATAAAATTTTGAAAGAAATTAACGCGAAAGTAATTGATTACGTTTCTGTAATTGCTCAGTTACTTTTCCGGGGTTGTAATTGACTACTGAAATTAACTACATTTTAAAGGAAGTAAATGTAATTGTAATCGGTTACCTATTTTGTGTAACGCGTACAAGTCTGCACGCAACCCATATTTTCTTTCGCGCTGCCCTAACTTGGGCATTCAAGTGGCAGCGTGCATTCATGTGCCCGTTATTGCCATGTTTGCCGTGTGAAGCGAAATTGACGTTTTTTTATGTGTTCCACCGCTTTAAGTATTTTTTTAGATGCGAAGCATCTCTTGCTCGGGTCTATGTCCCGCGGCGTCGGCACTCACATTACGCATGCGCAACTCTCCTCCTTCCCTCTCTCCAAGAGCTGCGCGTTACTCTTTCCACTTCTCTCCTACCACCTGCTTGCGCTTCTCCTGCGTTCTCGCTTCTGCTCTCGCGGCGCATGAGCTACTCTCCTCCTCTAGTCTCCTCTCCTTCAAGTGTGAATATAAAGCGGGTAGAGCGTGCGCGCGTTCAGTTCAGCGCTTGCTTTGGTTCACTCCGCTTGACTTCGTTGATGCTTCCGATGAAGTGTGATGGTCCGATGAAGTGTGATGCAGGATCGACGTGCCGAAATTCTCTCCTGCGCAACGCCGCGATGAGCGCCAGCGCATACGCGTCCCCTCCCCCTCTCTCTCCTCTCCTACGCTGCCCCCTCTCGCGCGCCTGTCGACCGCGTTCGCCGCTCGCCCTGTGAGAATTGACGGCCAGGCTAGAGGGAAGACACGACGCGCGTAGCGTTCCTCTTCGCGCTCCACGACGCGAGGTCGGTAGCATGCCCAACGAACACCAGCGGAACGCGATCGTGCAAGAGCTCCGGCTTCGCATCGCCTCATGGTCCCCTTTAGCGGGAGATCGCGTAATTTTTTATTAACACGAAAGTGTTCTATGCCGGGGTCCACCACGGCTCCACTGACGCATTTCCGTCACGGATATGACGTTGTAAAATATAAAGACTAACATAAGGCAAAGAAAAAACTGTAAGAAAAAGTTCCGTTTCTGGGAGTCGAATTTACGACCTCACGATCGCCAGCGCGCAGCGCGAAACGACTCCGCCACAGACGGCATGTTCTCTGCTATGCTAACGGCGTGTTATTTATGTACACCATTCGCCGGTGGCGGTACGGCGTGTTTTCGTTATTGCTAGCGAGATGGCGCGAAGGGCTCGAAGAGCGCGCTTTAAAAGTCGTCCCCCACGCGGATTAGCGCGCGCCTCGACGGGGCGTGGTCGCTCGTGCGGGCGCTTATCTCGTGATCTCGGTGGTTTGTGCCTCTTGCGCTCTGCCTGCAAGTTTCCGTTGAGAGCACGAAGGTCATCACCTCGCTCAGTGCAGCGGCCGCTTTTGCGAAAGGAGCGCGCTACTCACACAGAAATAAGTTACAACTGTGACAGTTCGCGCTCATCCTGTGTATGTTCGTTCCGCGCGTCCTTTCTGCTTGAGCAGCGCATTGCAAGTTTCGAGCGACGTGCCGTTCTTCGCGTAACATTACAATTTGATGCTGTAGCATTCATTCCTTCGCGCTTGGAGCAAACGAATGCACAACAATCGCTCAACTACGTCTGTGAAGACACGTTTCACTTTCGTGTTATACTGATTCCTATGACAGAGGGATCAGCCATGTTTTTTTTTTATTAATACCTCAAACACCCTACCTTGGGGTTTTACACCAGGGATGCGCTGTTATTTAGTGACAATGATTCGATGGAACACTTCAAGGCACGCGAGGCGGAGTGGAGCACAGCGTCTCTGGGTAGTGCGTTCGACTTCCTCGCAGTTTTCACAAAGAAGGAGCGTAGGTGTGCCGCAGTCTGTGCCAGTGGCGGCATAGGCGTGCGTACAGGGGTGCGGCCGCCCCCCTAGTTACCTAAAAGAGGGGGGGTGTGTGTGTGCAAAGTCTGCCCCATACATTGACTTAATAGGAAGGAGGGGGGCGCTGCGATGAATTAGCCAACATTTTTATTCTTGCTCGAATCAGCAAAATATTAACTTGATGCCGTACCTCGCTTCAAATAACCCCAGAATCTAGCATTTATTTTTTGCTGCAATCTGCCTGGTTGTTTTTTTTTTTTTCAGAAAAAAACAAAAGTGCGTGAAACACGCCAAATATTCAATAATAAGGGGGGCACTGCGTTTATCGCAGCGCCCCCCTCACTAAGTCAATGTGTAGGGCAGATTGCGCCCCTCCCCTCTTAGGGGTCGAGGAGAGGCGACCGCCCCACCTGACCCCCCTGCCCCCGTGCACATGCCTAGGACACTCAGCCATATGACACTCAGTGGGTGCCATAGACACACTGTTTCTGGAGGATATGTACTACGCACTCAGTGACTACAGTTCGTAAATTGCAGCGTAATAATGAAAAAAAAAAATTTCGGTAAGGACAATATATACTTATCCCTCAGTGTCCGCAGTGTACTCGATTCCACTTTCGTGTGACCGTGTGTATATTGGGCAGACGGGGCGCTGCATTAATGTGCGTCTGCGTGAGCACAATAATTCCCTAAAAGGCCAAGCTAGCTCGCACCTATCGCTGCACTGTCGCGATTGTGGTTGTGTGAATTTATTTGGTAACACGGCCATTCTGTATCGACACAGGGGGCAGACGCAGCGGCAATTCGTGGAGGCTGCGCATATAAGCTGTCAGATGTGTGCGTTGCTCAGGCCTCAATCAGCTTAATTCAAAAAGAGATAGACTATCTGGGCATACGATGATAGTTACTACACTTTCTGTTTGTTTGGTTTTTTGTAATACGTTTTTTACCTTTTCGCCCCCTCATGTTCACGTGGTACGCAGCGATGTTATTTAAGCATGGGTTATGCGCAACAAATGTTGCAGTTGGCAGTCAGCGCTTGTCCGGTGTAGTATTTCTTCTTTTCTCTCTCGTTTTTTTTCGCGCTGTAAATTCACTATGTATACTTATCCCATGCCGTTTTTCGACGTCGATCCAGTGCTCGCCAAATGCGTGCTACAACACGTTGTTTCCTTTCAGAAGATATCGCTCGCACGCACTGTGAATGAAACCAATATTATCGACCGGTAAAACAGGCATTTTTAGTGATTACCATATTAGTGTCCATCTCTACGAGCAATTCTTTTCGAGTAGCGAAATACTGCCTCTTGCGGCCAGCATAATATTACAGGTCGTTATATCCTGAACAATACGAACGGTGTATTCTCACCTTGAATATTCATCGCGCAAACGATCAGACGCATATTTAAGGGATATCTTTAAAATTTTGGCATTTGCTACAGGTCTTGTGTTTCAAGAGCACTCATTTATACATGCTTATTCGCTTCTTTCGCTTTCACACAGCACGTAATATTGATTTTATTCCAGAGTACCTGGAAGCATAAACTAAGAAGGCGCGCATGGCATGGTTTGGAAGGAGATGGATATCAACACCTTCAGCGCTGTGTGCACCGCTGAGGGATTCAACTTAGGCCTTTGTTGTGCCAAAAACCCACCAAGAAGGAAAGCTTATATAGTCAACGATATGGCGCTGCGACCGGCGTTTCGATATATAGCAGCTATTTTTTGACAGCTTCGGTCTCCTTTAAGGAATTGAACACAAAACGCCAAAAGAATGCGTTTTCGTTCAGGCAGCGCTTATTAGAACTTATTGACAAAATAAAAAGTGTGCACATTGGTTGAATGAGCTTAGCGAGTCCGTTATTTGAACTTCATAAATGATGGCACCTTCTACGCCGAACTGTAACGCCCCCAGAGATATTTTCATCACTCACTGTTTCCTAGATTTTTGTATGAACAACCTCACTTCCCGTAGCGAAAATATCCATCACCATCATACATGACTGCACCCGCTTACAAGCAAACGCGTAAATTGGTCGAAAGTAAAAGGAAACCGTTCGTGAGAATGGCTTGCGCATTAAGTATTGTTATCGCAATAATACACAGAGGCAAGCGACAAAGTGGCAAGCACGCTTCTCTGGGCTAGGCACAAGGATTCGTCATGAGCTACGGCAAATTGAGATTGTTCCACAGAGCAACAACAGCTTCTCGATGATCCGCCATTTTGGACAGCATCTTGGACTCCATGTTGGATTTCATGCGCTCCGCCTGAGCCTCCGAGAAGTGGTTCTTCCAGTCGCCAACGGTCGCTTTGCGCACGAGCCTGTACAGTTTGGCCTTGTCCCCGTTGTCCGCACCAGCCGCTGGTGCCCGATGGCCCCGTGCTCGGAACGCGGCAGCTACTTCAGCTTTCTTTTTATCATTCGGGGAGGTGAGCAGCGCTTCTCGTGCTTCAGAGAAATGCTTTCTCATGACGTCCGGCGACGTTGTCTGAAAGATCGAAAAGTAGAATAAGACGGCATGCTGTAGATACCATCGTCTGAGATTCTTTCTCTTGAGCTTTTAAAAGCACAGGCTTAACGAGTAAAGCTTGGCTAGTTGTTATGAACACTCATGTGTTCGTAGTAGTATAAAACGGACACACAGAATAGAGAATACAGGACGAGTGATTGCTGCGTCAGCCTCCTTAAATATTGTGTTCAATATTGTGGAATGTGGGAGAGTAGCCACAACCTAGCACTCGGTTAAGCGTGGCGTCGCGATACATTTAGTTGCTCGAAGAACAGATTACATTGTACAGGTGATCTGGCTCGGCAGAGTCGGGTACCAAGTAGCGAGTCTACCCAAATACTGCTTGGCCTTTCAAGACCAAGGTGATCTTGCGAAAGGGTCTTTTGCGATATATATGATGAATACAGTCGAATTGCGAGTATCAACTTAATGAAAACATGCCTCAACTTACATTTGCTGCTTGTCTTACGATGCTTTGTTTACGGCTCATTGACAAACTTTATCGTGTTCCACACCAGAACAATTAGCTAATACAGCCTTCCCGTTGTGTATCGCGCCGTTCAAACCGTGCTCATATGGTTGGCATTCCATTCCATAAAACCGAATTACTCCTACGTTCCACGCAGATTAAATGATTTAGAATTCAATTTTGAAGCTGATGGACTAAGAATAGTTGTTAATAATATGCTCGTGACATCGTTGAACAATGCTTTGTACGAGGGCTATTCAAAAAGTAAGGGCCGTTTGGTCCCCAAAAAATAAATATTCGTTCCTAAAAAAATTTATTGGCGGGATTAGCTTAGTACAAACCTACTTCACTTTTCTAAATAATCACCGCTAAATTCTAAGCACTTTTTGTACCGCTGCACCAGTTTCTTTAGACCCTCTGCATTGAAGTTCGCCGCCTCGGAATTCTTTGCTGTTTGAGTTGGTCCGTAAGCATTTTTGGTACCCACCTTGCACACTCTTTGTGATATCCAAGCTCTTCACTTACAGTCACGCCAATTGTAGTGCGACCGACAAGAGGAAATTCATCCGACAAACTACTAAATGTCCGTCGTCGATCTAATGGCAATCATCGGCCCACATGTTGGACAGTTTCATTGCTCCGAATTCTGGGCCTGCCACTCCGCTCTTCGTCGTGCACATTTGTGTTGCCATTTGTGAAGTCTCGACACCATTTTCTGACATTGTCTTCACTCATCACTTCAGGTCCATAAACTAGGCACAACTCCCCAAATATTTGAGAAGCTGATGATCATTTTCGATGCAAAAATCGAATTACAGCTCGCACTTCACAAGAGGCGGAAACAACGATTTTCGCAGACGTCGTTTGCATTCCCCGACAAGCAGACGACCACTGAGCCAGGACAATAACTTCAGTACATTCGCGAAGAATTAACGGATTGCGCTGCACAAATAAATCTTTATTGTGAATTGTAAATATTTAAGTATTGGCAAACGGTCCCTACTTTTTGAATAACCCTCGTAACATATCCTACCAGTTCGTTGTTAGCACTGCATCATTAGAACCACTGACCTGGCTTTGTGTTTGTATAATTTCTAGAATTTAGTATTCTCACTGTTCACAACAAATCTGCTTATTTAGGAACGTTTTTCAGCTTCGTTATACATATATATATATATAGCATTTTTTCTTCTCTCTTTTCGGACTTTGAGGGTATCATAATTAACGTTATTGACTTTGCAGCAGCAAACATCTTTACTCGAAGCAACATAATTAATCAAATTAGGGCGCATTTCCTCTACCCACAGCATTTTTTAAATACATTGGTCGGTGCCACCTTGGGATGTGCGCCATGCTTGGAAAGCCATATAGCAACCGCGCCGAGCGAGCGTGCTCGGCGCTCGGAGTCCACGTTCGCATCGTGTTGTGTTTACTGTGCAGTCACGGAGAGTGGCCTGGGAACTCGAGTTACGGCGGCCGGGTCGGCCGGGTGTTGTAAACACAGCCGCCGGGCCGAAGCTACGCCAGTCGCCCCGTCGCTGCTGCCTCGTTCGCCTCGCAGCGCTTTTGCTTAAATATACGAGTTCTTATTGTAGACGTGCCTTTGTCTTTCTTTACTTGTGAACACGCAATATCATCGCGCAACCAACGCCCTGGACGTCTACAAATTGGTGACCACGGACTATCGAAATTTTTACAATCATTTTCCTGGCTGCGACGACGATGGAAACCACCGGCGACTCCAGACAAGCATCCCCCGACCCTGCAGCGACGCAAGCAGTCTCCGCCGTCTCTTTTCGGCTTCCGCAATTCTGGCCTGCTGATCCGTCTCTCTGGCTGGCGCAAGTAAACAGCCAGTTTGTCACGGCTTCGCCCCGTCGGCTGTGTTTACAACACCCGGCCGACCCGGCCGCCGTAACTCGAGTTCCCAGGCCACTCTCCGTGACTGCACAGTAAACACAACACGATGCGAACGTGGACTCCGAGCGCCGAGCACGCTCGCTCGGCGCGGTTGCTATAGCCACATACGGTTCATGGGAAACCGCTAACGGTGCAGTTTGAGGGCCAAAAAGCCCAGAGCATCGTTAAAATGAGAACGCATCTGCTGCACAATCATGGATTTCGCGGGACATAATCAACGTTGCTTTCTTGAGTACGTTTGTATACTCGAGCGTTTGTCTCTTTCATTATGCGAGCCATACATGCAGTTTCACGTGTCGTATGTTTCTACTCGATGCTTTATTTTCACCTGGGCATCCTTTGCTCGTTGTTTTTGTTTCAGCCTTTAACCATAAGACGACAGTGTAAAAAAGCGCTTCGTGCTAGTACTCTCGACAAGCGCCAGCAAAGTCCAACGGAAGTGGCACATCTGCTTATCAACGCGATAGCGTTAGAGAGCTCGTTTCGCAGAAATTCCGGTATAGGCGGCGTCGGCGTCTTCGGTTGTGAGCGAAAAAGCAGCGTTGGCCGTGAGCGAAATTTCGAGGTAGATGCAAGCAAAGGTAGTAGCTGGAGGGCGTTTGCACTCTGGCTTTCCTTGCTGCACAGTTTAGGTCTCCACCAAGAAGCGAAGAAGCGTTATAAGCGGTCTCTCTCTCTCTCTCTCTATATATATATATATATATATATATATATATATATATATATATATATATATATATATATATATATATATGTATGTGTGTGTGTGTGTGTGTGTGTGTGTGTGTGTGTGTGTGTGTGTGTGTGTGTGTTTGCGCACGTGCGACTATCGCTGTCGCGTTCAACTTTTCAAGGCGAAGCTTAAGGATCGCCCAATTTTTTATTCATTATACAGGGTATGGTCTCAATATATATTTATGAGTGACGGCTAGGAAACTCTCTTAGCCGAAGCCTATACAGGGAGCTCCATAACTCAGTATTTCTTTCGCCGTTTCTATACGGAATACGGGAGTTCCACTTCTCTATTGCCAAATCTGCGATCGCCATGTTACCAACTTAGCCATTCTAAGCCCTCTGTTGATTTCACTCCTAACATATATGAAGGTCCAGAAATGGGCTGTTCAACAAGTGCAAAGAATATAAATGAAATAAATTTTTAGCGAGATAACGCCCTGTGTCGGCCTGAATTTTTTCGAGTAACGATCATTGTCTCATCTCGACGCTTGGTTCAACCAATGCAAAACATTTTTGAGTTACGCTCAGATGATGAGGCCCTTGAGTTGTAAAGCTACGTTTAGTTGTCTTCTATTCTGGCAATTTGCCTCGTAAATAAACGGTCGATTCCACGTCAGTGGCTACGCAGCCCAGTTAAACCTCAACGCGGAAGGGTGAAGTCGTCTTTGTCTTCTGGGACTGTTCTTCGTTCACTCCGAGTGCGTCAACTCATTCACGGCCTCAGTAGTCTGGGAGGCCTTACGTCATCGAGGAGAATTGGAAACACACGCGAACGCCCTAGCCAACACATACAGACTCCACAGCTTGCTTGCTTCTCCTCAAGCGAGGCATTGAGCTATGGCGGCGGTCATCCTGCCGTACACTTTATCGGGTATGTCTATGCATTTTAAACCATGCAGTGTTAATCAGCGCCGCTCCTAGCCATGACGACGAGTGTGGACACTTTAATTCTGCCTGCTGGCGTCACGTGCTATATGTGAAGTCAGTATACGCAGACAGAAAAGCATACGCGAATTTCATGCAATGCCTGCTTTCTGATAATCTTTTTGTCGAACTATGTATGATGTACGGTGTATTCGCCGAACTACGCTACAGATGTTGCCCTTTATTCATTCTTTTTGTATTCAAGTGACAACCTCGCGTATGTTTGCAAACTGATACATATCTCAGCTTTGAAAAATGACGGTGCTTCCTTCATTAAACCGATTAGGGTCGTGGAGAAGCTGGCAACAAACCGTGCTTGTTGTTAACTTTACTAAATTATAATTACCAAGTCCTTCAAGCCGGCGCGACGTAAACCCGCGAAGCTCTCCAATAAACTGATGTAATTCAAAGCGAATCCGACGCCTGGACGCTTGTGTATTGAAAGCGCTCACAAACAGTAACGTGCAAGCGGTCTCTCTAAAATGGAAGGAAGGAAGGAACAGGAGAGAGAGAAAAGGCAGGGGTGTTAACCAGTCTATAAAGACTGGATATGCTACCTTACACTGTACAACGAGATGGGGGAGTTCGAAAGTTAGAGGTATACAGAAAAAGAGAGAGGGAACAGCGGTTTTCAGTAGCGCAGGTGCATAGGAGTCGTACTGGCACTAGATTGCTTCCTCGACTTCACGGAGAAATACAAAGAATCTGTACGACAAGGAAGCACAGCACTCGCGGATTCAAACAGGACATCAAATTTTTTTTTTTAGTTTAACGATTGGTATGCGCAATTGCCCAAAATAACTACGTCGCGTCGTGACAAATTTCGTCTCTAAAGATAATGTTGGATTTGATCTACGCGTTCGAGTCGAAATTACGCCGCTATGACACGAACTGTAGACGGTGGAAACGAAAGTACATTCGTTACTTAGCCCTAAATTGCCCTGTTTCAATCCGTGAGCACTTGTTCTATCGCGAAGTCTTTCAGCGACCCACCTGAATAATTCCCTCGAGTGCTCCGTCATCGCTGTGTAAAGCATCTCCGATCTCTCGGCCAAGGAAGTCGGCAATCCGGAGGATCCCAGAACGAACGTCCGCCTTAAGCTGTTCGTAGGGTACGCAGATGACGTTCGGCCTCGACCTCTCCGGAAACCAGGCAGCCAGGTGATCGAAGTAGTCGCCGAAGGGCACTTTACCCTCGATGAAGTCCTCCAAAAATTCGTCGAAGCTAACTGCGGGTGAGTTGGGCAGCCCGGCTCGTTGGTGGTAGTACCACACGCAACAGTCGTAGGGATTTCGCAACACGTAGACGTACCTGAAGGGACAATGAGCGATACGGTATTGGGGTATGTGTTCCTAAAATCGGTGTATCACGAAACTTCCCATAACCTACGTGATGCTGTCCACAGTTCAATCGAATCGGCTGCTGCGGCACAGAAACCATAATAGTGATTCTTAGTGGGTACACACGCCGAAATACTAAATTCGCAGTCTTTCTGTGTCCATAATACAAGCGCAGTGATAAAGACAGCGTTAAAAAACTAACAACCAATTTTTTAAGGAGCCTCATTTAATGATAAAAAAGTCACGCTGGGCAGTGTTTGAAATTGCAGTAGTTACTTCCCAGAAGCGCTTGTTGATCCAAAAAGCGAGGTTTTTCTATTCGAGCGATCGCGCGAAAGGCAGCATTATCGACTCCAACAACGTTTAAAATTGAAAGCATCACTGATATCCTGCTTCGCGAATTGAGAAAACAGAATGAAGACTCGCTTTCGTTGAAATAGCTTTCGCATTTGCATGCTCACTTTCTCGGACACTTCCGAATACAAAAATCTGCTGCAATAATTCTCGCGTTTCTCAAATTCTTAAAATCAATTTTTTTTTCATAGAAAGTGAAACCCACATTGTGGTGTCTGTGACGCGTCTCCGGCTTTCGAACAGCTTCCGCCAGATGCATTTAGCAAAAGCATAGCCATCGAGATCTGTGTCTCTTGATGAAACAGAGGCGTCGTTGCAGCGTGCACCTAGGCATCACCAAGGTGCACTTCTAGGCTCAGCCTACGCCGACGCCGCGGCTTCCACTCACTGCCCTTCTGTCACTGTTCAAGCGAAGCGAACATATCTAAGACAAAACCACGCTTGTCCACATCACAGTGGACGACGGCAATACTCATTCCTATCGCAATCAGGAATGCGCCGAAAGCACGTGAGCGCCGTTTGATTGAGTCACGTGGAAGAAGCGCGATTTTTATAATCATATTGGTAAGTTACAAAAACAAGTATCGCGTCTTAACATTTTAACCTGATTGTCCAAGAACCGCGTACTGTAATGCAAGGCTACGTGATATGGTGTACTACTTGGTGCATATTTCTCCCATGTCGGGTGCCAAGTGCCATTTTCGGCGATAAATTACGCGTAATATCTCGTTTACTGAACGAAATAGTATTCTGTTTGTGCAACTCGCAACCCAATCTTCACATCACCGGAGCTACCTGCGTCGATGCTCTGAACAGCTGTCCTTCCCTTTAATAATAGCTTCTCGTTTCTCCGCTTCTTCACATAAGCTCGACTTCAGAAAGAAACATTTTGTATATTTCGCTTACCGCTCCTAAAAAATGTGGCAAGGAGGATTCAGCATCACGGACATGGTAGACTGGTAGAGCGAATTCACAGTTAAAGTCCGCCTAAGAATATAATCATGGCAGCTTCTTACTAGTGGTGCCAAGCCTGAAGGAAGAGCGCAGTTGGGTGGCCTTCCTTGTATCTTTTTCTTTCTATTTATTGATTTCTTTATCTATTTCTCTTTCTCGCTCTTTCTACCTTTGTTTCTCCTAATGTTTCTCCAGCTTTCTTTCTGTCTACCTCTCTGTTTTTTTCTATCTCTTTCTACGTCTGTCTATGTTTTTATGTGTTTATTCCCTTTATTTCTGTCTATTTTTCTCGTTCTACTTCTTTCTATCGCTTTCTTTATCTCTCTTTCTTTCTTCCTTTGTCTATATTTTCCTGTCTTCTTATGGCTCGCCGCCGTCGCTTCGCTGCCATTTCTTGGCCTAACTGTTGCCTTCTTCACCTTTAGTGGACCAGCGCTGAGTAGTGGGATTTGCCCAAGTGCTGTACTTTGTGTGGAAAAATAAACCCAAACTTCAAAACTTCAAACTTCTGTGGCACATACCAGTTGATTATGATAGTTTTCTGGTGACCATGAACATTTTGCGGCCGGCTATAACAACTTCGATGTTAAAAAACTCCAGACCATTCAACTCTCCGAAGGTGGGTGACCAGCGGGACTGACGAGCGCGGAATCTCCTTTGAAATTATCCAAGGAAATCCGTTAGCGTAGAGTTTTGTTGTAAGTTGCTGCCTTCTCTAAAACGCTGTTTCTAGGCGGCATTGGAATGTCGTCATCTTATTTCTAGCGATTGTCAGCATCCGGAGTGGCCCCTTAGAAGGTGCATCGCGTGACCACCCAAATGCTTGTTTGGCATGAAATTCTCGCAAAGCCGGAATTTTCTTAATGTGTAGACTTGTCCATGTCGGCTATACATGTTGTCCTGCAGATGGGTTCTATTCCCTTTCTATTCCCTGCCGGTAAAAATTAAAACCGAAAGCACATGTGATTTCTGTAGGATTACATTATTTTCGCTGAATACTAATGTTATGAATGTAACAGTCGTTGTCAGCGCGCTAGCGGTTAAATCAAGCCTCATTATACGATTACAGAACACTTCTCTTGCTGTAATCGCAATCTATGCGCTTATTTTAGCACTGCTGCCGCCATCCAAGCCAAGTTGATTCATCAAAAGGAGACTATAAATGCACGCATTCTCAGCGCAGCACATGTGAGACATCCTAACAGCAATACAGCGGCACGGTACGACCAGCGCGGAGGGCCGCATGAAATAGCGCATGAGTTGAAGCAGACGAAATCGAAGGCGGCGCCGCAAGCAGCGCCACCGGGCGCCGTTTTAGACGCGTGAGGAAAAAAAGGCAAAAAATTACTCTCTGACGTAACCGAAAGCTGCCTCAAGTGCGTAAAATACAATTTTAGGTTATACATGTTTGTTTTTAAGCGAAATGAGTCTACCTGCGAGAGGATTTCCTGTCCTACCAGTAGATTGAACCACATCGCAGTTGGGTGACGCTAGCAGTCATTCTTTCACGATTTTCAACATCAAATTAAAAATATAATTCCTTTATTATGGGACAAAAGCATGCTCGTTGCCGCCGACGTGACGAACGATCTACTCATTTTCACCACAATCAGAAAACCTTTTCCGAGCGGTAGACAGCCCCTTTAAGGAATTGCTTTCGTGTGTTTATGGCATTAAAGCCAATGACGCAGGAAAGGAACGTTTGCCGGCTAATCCTGCTGCAAAATTTTGCCTGCCACCAAACATCGTGCCAAAACAATATCACTCCAGCCCGCATGCACTGTTACTGCAATGCGAAGTTTGGCTACAACTCGGCGCTTCGCCATTTACGCGGGTTTGTGTGATTTGAGCGCGCATATCACTAGAAGCACGGGTCTCGTGAAGCCTTCGCGGCAGTGTTCCTGCCAGCTTGTAACGCGGTAAGACGAGAACTCGCTAATGCATTGAGCTAGGCTACTCGGTATTGACTCGATGAATCCATTATACCAGCGAACACACACTCCAGGCCACACAATGTCGTCCTGTGTCGTTCTGTATAGTATTTAGTGCGTGTTCGCTAACAATTATGGATTCATTATATGAGACGAGAAGCCCACGTGGTGTACCGCCCTTTACCTGGCTTTCTCCGAAAACGGTGTCTTGCCGAAAGGTAGGTGCGACTTGATCACAGCGCCGGGCGACGTGTCGCTGCCGGTGTAGCCAATGATAGAGCTCAGCATGCACTGCATCGCGCTCTCCGCCGGGCTCTCGTGTCCCCGGTGCAGCAACCGCCTCGTCAAATAGTGCACCCACGTGGTGCCGGACTTGGGGTAGGCCACCACGAACACGTCGTCGTCGCGTGGCTGGTAACGCAGCGCGGCGCGAACGGCCCATTCCTCGCAGAATCCGGCGATCGGCATTCCCTCGACGAGTCGAACCTTCGTGCTAGCGTGCTCCGTTGCTGCGGCGCTGCCGTCGCTCGGCACGCTTGTGGAGTCTGAGTCAGAAAAATAGAGCACGCTGGATTGTTGTACCTTTATCTGGATTACTGTCAATGTGGCGCACTTGCGTGTCCACTAAATGGCGACAATAATGTGAGTTTTCAAAAACATGGGATATACGTTAAGGGTACATTAGAAAACACGATAAAGAGCCTTCAGAGCCAGCAGTTGCGAAAATGCATATTCAAGCGCGTATTTCTTCATTCAGCAGAAGCCAGGTCAGAAGTTGAGATCGAAACTATGTAACATGTGCTGTAGTTATATGCCACTACACTTTTCTATACTTCCTCATTTTGTCATCGTGTTCCTGCTTTCTCTATGCGCATTACTCCTTTGCGCAAAAGCGTTCACACCGCGCCCGCCTCCTTTAAGTTAGCGCCCATTCGGGGATATCTTAGAACTTAAACAAATAAATACCAAAATAAATAAACGGGGCACTTCAGTTTCACAAATATCTGTCGACGGTATTATGATCACTGATCAGAGAGGCATTGCTCAGTGTTTTTTATTAGTTATTTTAATAGTCTCTTTTCTGCTACCGCTTTGCGTGCGGCCTTTGCCATAGAATTTAGCTCTTGGGATTTCAACCTGATGAGCTATCGGGGATTGTTCTCCGTGTTGCTTAATCTCCGAACTAGGATTCGTTATCATCCTGACGGCATTCAAAACGACTCCATCATTGACATTACATGCCTCTCTTGTAGTAAGCAGTAAAAAAACGGAGCGCTGATCTTTCTCTTGCAACGCAGTGCAGCTCGTGTGGTGCACAGTAAATGCGTGCTAGTTATGTTTATTCGCTATTTTACGGCCTTCGCGCATGTTGTGCAGCTTTCCTCGTTAACGTTGGCCTGAGTGATAGTGACGTTGCGTTTGCAGTGCGCAATTAATTTCGCGTCAGCGAGAGATAGAGTGCTACCATGCAGTTCTCTACAACTGCTTTCGAGCGGCTTCCCCTGACCAGCAGGGTTGACGTCGAGTACTGTCTTCAGTTTGCTTTAAAGAAATGTTAAACATAGATCGAGGGGACACGGAAAGCATGGCGCGAATCCGAGAAATTCATCGTGGTGAGAGGCATTGTGTGGATCGCATTGTAGCGTTTTAGGCATCAGGTTTTCGCTGTTGGAATTTTTCTGATGTATACTATGCTCTATGTTGGCTTTACATCCTGTTCTGCGGAGGGCGTTTATTCCACTACCGTGAAATTCGATAGAGCCTTCATAGAAAGAGTGGGTGCATAGTCTGGAGAGCAAGACTGGTAAATAGAAATGCTGAACCTCCGCTACCAAGAACAAAAAAAAAACGCCTTCCAGCAACAAATTCAAATACGTGGGATATATGAACGCTGTAGTGACGCTCTAGACTGGTTTCGTGTCTTTGATTTGTGGCTAAATATACGTGATTATTAATTTTTGAAATGCCACTGCAGGGGTTTCGTTCCCTGTAATAACGAGAAAAAAACGCGGTTTTGTAGCTCATTGTTTTAGACACTCGCCTTCGGAGTGTAGGGGCCTGACTTCAAACTCAGCCCCGTGAAGAGAATGTATTTTCTTTTATTCGTTAAATTCTTGATGACGATGATCGTGTTACGCGACGCACGGGCAGTTCTCTCGTTCAGTCGGCGTAGAGATGCCTACGCATTTAAAAGACACAAAAACCGTCATGCAATAGGTAGACAACTTTCTAACAATCAAATACGTAGCATGAAATATCTGTGAACAGCACCTATAAGTGCTTCCACCACAGACAAAGCTCATGCTTTTATACAGCTATAAATTGTATCAGCCATTTTAAAGTGAAACTTCGGTGTAACCCTCGCAAAGTTTTACTGCTTCGCTTAAAACGCAAGGTCACAGATAAATTATTGCCGCGGTAGGTTCTCATACAGATTTAATGGAACTAAAATACCTGACTTTCGTATACGTCATTCCATTTCAAAGCTTCGTGTTTAGCTTGTTTCCATTTTCTTTTCTTTATTTTTTAACAAGCCTAGCTAATTCAATGCTCGTAAAAACTTCAATGCACTGGATGAAGATTCCCTTTTCTACAGTCGGTAAAATACAGTTTCCTTTTGATTTCAATCTAGGCAATTTTGTTTAACTAGATTGTTTCACGAGGGAGCTACTGTCTTTCAAATATATTTGAATGAAAAAGAAATGAATGTTGCCTCTGAGGTAATATTTCCCTTTCACATTTACCCTCCCTAACTGTTTTATATGCTGGCCTTCAGGACGTCGTTTCAGCGCACATTGTAGTTTGACGTCGACGGGTGCCGCTTGCTCTGCTGACATTCTGAAGGCGGAGGCTCAAGTACCGTACACGGCGAACGAAGGAACTCAAGCAAAGTGCTCGAGAAACTGGCTCAAGCTCGAAAAACGACTGCAAGTCATCTCTACGAACCTGAGCCGCGACGAACAACAACAGCTGTTATCTTGTCATTAATTCAGGCCGCAGGCACTGCCGACTTCCGCTCCCACACTTGCGCTTCGTACTGCTGCATCCGCTTGGCCTAACGACCCGACAAATGATTTTCCTGCTTCAATGGCGTATGGCCCACGCGTGACTCCCCGATACACTTCCACTGAGCAGCCGAGTTGCGCGATCGGCGCTACGGAGAACGCCGTTTTAGGGTGATGTAATGTGGCGGGCGTGCCTGGTGAATTACCAGTTCACCCAGCGCTCCGTTAAAAATAAAGCATATCCTGCTACAATGTTACAGGTATTAGCTTTCACCATCATCATCAGCCTGATTGCGCCCACTGCAGGGCAAAGGCCACTCCCACTTTTCGCCCATCAACCTGTTCCTGTGCTTGCTGTGGTCACGTTATACCCGCAAACTTCTTAACCTCATCTGCCCACCTAACTTTGTCTCCCCCTCGCGCGTTTGCCTTCTCTTAGAATCCAGTCGGTTACTCTTAATGGCCAGCAGTTATCTTGCCTACGCGCTATATGCCCTTCCCTCGCCCATTTCTTCTTCTTGATTTCAGCTAATATATCATTAGCACCCATTTGTTCCTTGACCCACTCTGCTCTCTTCTTGTCCTTTAAGGTTACACCTATCATTTTCCCTTCCATTGCGCGTTGCGTCGTCGTAAATTTAAGTCTCCAGGTTTCTGGCCCGTAGGTAAGCACCGGTAAGATGCAGCTGTTATATACCTTCCTCTTGAGGAGTAGGTGGTAAACTACCATTCATGATTTCGGAATGCCTGCCGAATGTGCTCCACCCTATTCTTATTCGTCTAGTTACTTTAGTCTCGTGGTTCGGCTCCGCGGTCACTACCTGTCCTAGCTAGACGTATTAATCTACCACGTCCAGTGCCTCGCTACCTATAGCAAAGCGCTGTCCTCTTCCGAGATTGTTGCAGATTTGTTTAGTTTTCTGCATAATAATTTACAGACCTACCGTTCTGCTTTGCTTGTCCATATCAGTATTACGAGTTACAACTCATCCCCTGAGTTACTCATCAATGCAGTGTCATCAGGTGTTCGCTTTAGTAGAATTTCATAAGAAACGCCGACATAAAAAAAAAGAAATCATTGAAATGACACGGACATATGAAAGATGCGCACGTAATATCAATCGCAGTAACCTCTACAACAAGAGTGCAGCTGACCAATTAGCTTCCTGCCCACTTTCACCTGCCCACTTTCACTTTGCACATGAACTACGGAGTACTCAATCATCGTTGTGGTTTTGCGGTGAGCCATGTGAGGACATCTTACACGCGCTATATTGAATTGCTTGATTAAAGAATAAAAGAGGCGAGAACGATGTGTCTTGTTTAAGAGAACGCGGAGTCCGGCGTTAATATTATCCACGATTCTTGAACTGTCACCTTCTGCAGTCACTGCAATGAAGGCATTGTGTATTTTGCGGAAAATATTCATTGACCAAAGCTAGTTTTCGAAAGAGCGACAGTGTGCACGGGTTTGAACCTAATTCTTTTTTTTTTTCACGCTCTCGTTCCAATGTGGCATTAGGCATTCACGATTGATCTCGCGTCTTTTTATTTTCGTGCTGATTGATACTTTCAGCAATGTTCGTCTCTCAGTGTTCTAGCTTATGTATAAACGCAGTAAAGCGTACAGAAACAAGCACACGCTGTACCTCTCCACGAGACCTCATTGCTGAATCAGACGACGCCCTAGCTAGAATAATAGATATTTTATTTAAAGAATGTCAATGCATCAAAGAGAGCGCATTTTCTCGAACCGCACACGCTTTCGCCAGCTTATACGACACAGCATATAAACGTCACAGTCAACAGCATCGCGGCATCAGCTGGGCGCGTTCATGACACGTTAAAGGAACCCTGAAACGGTTTTTTGAAATTTCGTCAGCGCTTAGCCAAAAGCATCCCCAAATTGTTCGCACCAGAAATTAAGCGACGCACCGTGTACCAAGGCCGCTATGGACAATTATATCTATACCCTCCTCCTCATCAATGCCTTGCACCCTTAACTCACAAGACACGCTGGCATCGCCGGCGATCGCAGCGCTCTCATGAGCGCACTCGGGGGTTTGAGCTTAGCCCAGTCATGGCTTCCGATATTGTGCGCCGACAGGTTGCGCGCAATCTCGGAGGCCCAGTGTGCCCGGCAGCACACCGTCTGGCAACGAAGACGAAGCTCGCGGAGTGGTTAATATATGCTCCGACAGGTACCCCCGCACTACCAGCCGATCTTATTCTCCTGTACGGTGACAAGCTGCAAAAGCATGCGGACAAACAAAAAGAATTCGAGAACGATCACCGATAAGCGTAAACTCGGGCAATCTGGTTGTGTCTTCAGGGGTGAAGTTACAGCCGCAGACTCGTGGATCGTGGCGTTGAACTGATAGCGAGAGCGCGACGTTCATTGCAGCGATGAGCTGAAGGTATTCCGCTCGCCAGATGCCTCACAAACATTGCACGATGTCGCAGCTTTACAAGTCACCAATTGCCAGATATGTGAATACGAAACACGGCTAAGGCAATTCATTGTGTCCAAGAAAAGAAACCTCGAGATAAACACTGTCGTTCAGCTCACGTCAACACGGAGTACATTGTAACACAGGCAGACGACGCTCGCTGCCCAGAGGCGCTTCAGTGGACTGGACATATCCAATCAGATCAGTTGCCTGCGTGACGTCGCGCTTCCAAGACGACGCGCACCGGAAGTGGTCGGTTTGAAAACGCGTTTGGCTGTGCCGCTGTGATCGGTGGCTATTCGCAGCTTTAAAGCCTTGTAATAAATTACACAGTTTACGCACAGAGCTTAAATCGGTCTGTAAATGATCCTCAGGATTTGCTCTACCGGCCCAAAGTGTTCGTACAAAATCGTCAAAACCGTTTCAGCGTCCCTTTAAGGTAGGTCACAACCTCCGAGAAAAAATTTTGCAGTTTTAGCCCAAAAGTTACAATTACGGTTTTGGTTTGTTGGGCTTCGTTAAATTTAAACTTTAAAACGACGAAATTGTCAAAAATGTAAAAAAATAAAATTTCTAAAAATCAAAATGTGCCAAAATATGCATGTTGTGCCAACAGGAATAACTAAAGAACTGTTGGTGCGATTCAAACGCGACTTGGGAGGCACGTAGTGAGGCCAATATCCTGTGCATCTAACCTCCACGATCACCATATCTCTAAGCTGAGGTGCATTATCATAAAAATACTTAAAAAGTTAATACTTGGCAGGTTTGTTTTGCGCACAATTGGCCATAGTACAAAAAGTTATCGCTAGTTTTCAATCATTCTGCTTGAATGCACAGTTGTACTAATAAACAGCACGAAAACTTTTATGTGAAAATATTTATTAGAAAGAAAGTTATCACTGTTCGCCTAACTGTAGCATGCAGAAATCACGTTTTGAGAAAAATTGCTTTAAAGACTTGAACCGAATGCCCATATAACAAAGAAACGTTCGATATGCCTGAAATTCACCCGGCTCATAGCTTGGGACTTCCTTTGAAGTGGCACAATCTCCTTTTGAGTGAGCGGAAGCATGTATTTTTTTCCTAGCTCGTTTCACGTCTTCAGCTGACTCTTATCCACGTACTCCACAGTGGGTCCACGCTTGGTATATTGATTACCTAGCTTGCGTTGACGCTTCTTTTTTTGCCCTATACTTCGCCGTATTTCATGAAGTACTATAACTTTCTCCTTGAAAAGCCAGAACTAAGTCCAAGGGCTCGAAACGGCTTACAAACAAGCAGCGACTGCCGGGCGAAAACGCGCGCAACAGCAGAGTGGCGCAGTCTTGTAGTGGAAATTTTAAAATAAATCGAAAACAACGTGTTCCACAAGCTTTAGAACGTACTTGAACAACTTAGCATTGCGCATTATATATACGAAAAACTATTTATGACAAGATGGCAGGTGCTGTGGAACCGGAAACCTTGAGTTTCGGTTTCGGATGCGTCTAGAGTGGGTTGGAAAAATGGTCATAACTTTCGAACGGCTCAAGGTAACTACATAATTATTTTTGCTAAATATCCTTGACTACACAGGGATATTTAATATATTAAATCCCCAAAAAAACGTAATTACGTAATTTTATGCGAACAGAACTCCAGACTGACGTCATGAGCTGGAGCGGCCGGTGACCCCGCCTTCGGAGAACATCGCCCTGTGCCAACGCCTCCTAAGGAGGCGTTGCCTGTGCATGAGCGGGACTATTTCTTTAGTCGCGGATGCGATGGGCTGCCGCGCTTCGATCGTCTGGGCGGGGCCTCTTCGGACTTCTTAAGTTGTATCCGGCTATAGAACAATAGCGCCAAGCCCGCCGCCGTGGAACAAAGAAGCTCGATGGACGCTCATGTTGTGATGGGCAAGCCTGGGCTTTCTGCATCTGCACGCTCACTTTCAGGGCAGGTCGCGCGGTCTGTATTGTCGGCACAGTATTCGGCACTTCGCTATGTTTCTGCTTTTGCGGGCCCGTATCCACAAAAACGCCTTACGCTAAAATTTTTCGTAAGAGAATATTTCAGCCAATCATGAGGAGGCACATTCCATTAGCGAATCCTGCTGCCCAATGAGAAAATGCGCGTACGAAGTTTTGTGAATTCGGCCCCTGTTTTGCGTTTGACAGCTCCCGACCTTTGTTCTACAACCTCGCTGTCTGTGGCTTGCGAAATTAGTGACAATCCGCTGCATCATGCAAGTACACGGCGCAGAGACAACGTAAATGCAATTACTGATGCTACATAATTGCGCCTTCTCGTTTTAAGAAAAAACCGCTACAATGCGCTGCGTAAATGCGATTTGGCATTTTTTTACGAGTGTATGGTGCATCTGGTTGATGTTTGCCAGACATTAAAAGCCTACACAAACATCGCGATAGTTGATACATTTTGCTCTTGAACGATAAGTCCCTGTTGCGATGCGTGGCACTGCGAAATAGCGGATTTTCTCTATGCGTCAGACGCTCCACTTGAAGGAAGATCAGGTTGCAAACAACTTTTCTGGCGCGAGTAGGAAACCAAACGCCTGGTTGATAGAAACGGACGGAAAGTAACGTAAAGTAATCGACAGAGTTTTTGTACTTTATCAGTTACTTTCGTGGCAAAGTATTCCGTAATTGTAATCATTTACATGACTGAAGCAATTGTAATTAGTTACATCTTCTGCAGCGTGTGCGAGTCAGATGTACGCCAGGACAGTTGCGTACGTCGCACCAGAACTGTTTTCCGGTCTAGGGCGCCAGCTGCATTTTTTCCGACCGAGGGCTACGAACAGCATATACAGCATAGCTGCATATACGGGGAATCGTGAGACAAGGCAGCGATTATGGGAGGCCTAGTGGAAAAATTGGGGCAAACCAGTACGCGTGCGTGCGTGACTCATTCGCTGCGTGAGCTTGCCGGGTAAGTCCACATAAACGATATTTTAGACCGCAACATACAGAAGAGGCGCTCAAATAGGCGGCGTACGTCTGAACTGCTCCTTGATAATGACAATTACGCTGCCAGGGTAGCACGCATTTCTGCTCAGAATTTAAGGAAAACGCACGCGAGCGGGACAAAAGCAAAATGAAGGCTGTTTTCTTTATAGTTATCACCATTGAAATGCCGTATTCGCTACTCTACGACGTGGTAACTGTAGACGTACTGAAGGAAAAATTAAAAGAGCAGGATCCGGCATGCCCGAATCTGTTGCTTTCAAAGTAGCAACGAAAGGTTATTATTATTATTATTATTATTATTATTATTATTATTATTATTATTATTATTATTATTATTATTATATTATTCAGTAACTCATAATGAAGCTCCATTAAGGTCGACATTCACACCCTCTTTCTTGTTAAACTATTACAAAGAGTGCAAAGCGTGTGTTACGAGCATACAAGTTTAAGTTCTGAATTAAGTTTGGAAGGACGTATACTGGTGCTGTGATGAGTAGTGTGTTGCGCACCACTCATCACTGAGCGTACACTCATCCAAAATTACATAATAGAAAACTGAATGCTTTATTTCAACAACATCAGCGTCAACGCGCTCTGTATACCTATATACAACACGAACCTATGAACAATTACATACCTACAACAAAGCCATAGCAACAAACAAGCATGGTTCGAAGAGAGGGTCCACGATGGCGCCATCGGGAGTGACCTGACGGTGCCGACGTGGACGCGGTCCGCCTCGGCCTGGAAGTATGGGGCTTCGGGACTCTTGTTAATAAAGTTTCGTGAATGAATGAATACACAAAATGGTTGTTATCCGGGCTTGCTGGTGTGCGTTCAAACTATGGAAAAACTGTGCAATCATGGGAGCACGACAGGCGACGAGCTACGGTTATATTCGCTTCCGGCTAAACTTTATTTAACGCACACTCACACACACACGTACATAGAAACACACAACAACCCGCGCTTGTAGCTGTTTACCAGCGCGCGCGCTTCATGGGAACTTCATGTGATCACGATTATATATAGACTTTAAGCAGATCTCGTGATTTCACAGTGACATATTTCAACAGACGAATTTCTCACTGAAAGCCCGTGTCACGTTCCGCGGATTCTGAGCCTTCGCGCAGCATCTCCGGTGAAGCGGCGTAATTTTAACTTTTCAAACCATTCGAGCTGGAGCATGATCTCGCTGCTGGAAGTTAGGCCGTCGCTGGATCGCCAAATAGTGGAAGCGCAAGCGCAGACGTGGCGCAACAATAGATTGTCGCAACGTTCGCCTCTTTCACGCCGTGGAACCGAGGAATGTGGAGGAAACGAAGATGTTTCTGAAAAAGTCCCCTCTTGCACATTGTGAATGCTCAGGTCCTGCTGGTAACGGCCGGATGGCCCAGGCAGGACCGGCCGCAGCTTAATGGCTTGATGCCATACCCGACCACCCCTGTGGGCAGCTCAGTTAGCAGGCTCTTGTAAAGGGATAGTTCTGTTGGACACCATGTCGACTCGATGAGCTGAAAGCCTCCAGTATTCCAGGTGTCTCACAAATTCCACGTGGCAGCCGTCCCAGTGCATCCCAGCGAGGTTCTTCTTTAGCGGTTCGATGAATCCTTGAAGAAGGCTCATGCCGAGCTGATACTGTAACGAAAAAAAGATGTAGGCAATAAGGAAAAATCCGTCCAGAAAAGTCGGCGCCATAGCTTTTCGTTTTTTTAATATTTGCGCAATAGCAAAAAATATGATGTGCCACGCTACCCACGCAAACCTACCCTGACGCAAATTAAAGTTGTACCGTTATTTGTATGACGTAACGACACCGCGTCGAAAAGTATAAAAACACAAAAGGCAGCCATGTGAATGAAGAACTTTCTACATATACGCATGTTTCATGAAGTTATGAAGCTGAATTCGGGAGCTGAAACACATATGACGCTTAATCATCTAGTTATTTCGTTTTCATTAGTAGTCAAGCGACTTTCCCAGAAGTATCCGTTCTGCCCTGTTCTAACGTGCTTTCTGTGGTGAGGCTGAGTTTGATATCACCTCGGATACTCCATTTCTAGATGTTCTGCAGCGCGTAAAGAAAACTACTTACTGAAAAATTCGGCAGATCCTACGCCTTGTGGGAATCGGTTTCATGCGAAGCAGTCAGCGAGTAGTTCTATGCTGCATTTTTTAGCTTTGAGCCAAGCGTTACAAGTTTTAACGACGCGTATTTGTAAGCATAGTAGTTGTGCGCGCATCGTGGGCTTACCAGGCACGTCGATAACACTGGCGTTTAAAGTGTAACTTATGCTCTAACGTAACGTCAGCACTCACGTTAGTGCACGTACATCAGTATTATCGAAACGAAGTGCACTTTCGGGTGCGATGATGTGAACATCATACGTAACTTTCGTCAGCATATCCCTCCGGGGTTTAGCAACGCCTGGATATAACTCGCTGAATCATAGGAATACGTATGTAATGTTTATTAGACTGGTATAAAAGCACAGCCAACACTGTAACCACAACTGATGTTGACCTGACATGACGCCTCTGTCGTAGGAGTACATATGTAGTGTTTATTGCTTTGTTATCGAATTAGATAGCCAACAATGCAACCACAGTTGACGTTGCACCGACATTACGCCTGCATAAAGTGTTTTTCCAAAGCAGTTTCTAGACCTGGAGTGGCTTAGTGGTAGAATACCTGACTGTCACGCAGAATGCTTGGGTTCGATTCCTGTTGGGATCCTAATTTTTATTCTTTGCGTTCAACGGGTTAACACTACCGATGTCGGTTTTTCTTAACGCTATCGCAACTGTCAAACACCTGTGACGAATACTCGCATACCGCGGCCCGTGGTAAACGGGTATGTGCCACACGTGTCTAGAGGCAAGGGTTTGACAACGTGTGCGACAGGATTTTCACGTTATTCATGTCATGACCAGACAGACATATTCGTCAAATCCTCTTACCCTCCCATGCCAATTTTGGTCTACACCAAAAATTAAGGAGGAGATCACGAGAGCACTCAGACGTAGGTGGCTAGATAGATAGATAGATAGATAGATAGATAGATAGATAGATAGTAGATAGATAGAAACGCTCAAAGTGCCTTGGGTTCGCTAAGAAATGCTTCGCATTTAAAACAACAACAGACCAAGTAAAGAAAAACATATAGCAAATACAGAAAATAACATGTCAATGGGCAATTCGCCTACAGGGGTTCAAATGACAATAGAACATTCACACGCACACATTTCTGTCCAGGGTCTGCGCACAGCATCCGGAACAACGCATTTATGCCGGGGTCCACCAAGACTTTCATGACGTATTTCAGTCACGCAAATACGTCAGCCAAATGAACGCCATATATGGCAAAGAAAAAAAACTGTAAGAAAAAGTTCCGTTGATGGGAGTCGAATCCATGGCCTCTCGGTCCGCGAGGATGGCTGGCGGGCGTTTAGCCCTCTAAGCTACCGCCAAATACACAACGGAGGTTACATGAACGCGTCTTTTGTCTTTCTTTATTTCCTCTCACAGTGCTCTTGGATGAATGAATGGATGGATGGATGGATGGATGGATGGATGGATGGATGGATGGATGGATGGATGGATGGATGGATGGATGGATGGATGGATGGATGGATGGATGGATGGATGCCATGAGTGACCCCTTTATAACGGGGCGGTGACGTGTGCCACCAGGCTGGGGAAAAAAAACAAAAACGCGCCGTTGCTACGACCGTCCCATTCGGCGCGTTTCCAACAGAAGTGTAATTTCGTCAACGCTTTAACACACCACGAGGTGGTGGCTTTAGACCAAGCGCCTCGCCCATATCATCCATCTATATCGAAAAATTGCTCTCCGATTCTCGCCTGGCTGTCGCACCGCGTTCCCCGCTCGCCCTGTGAGAATTAACGGCCAGGCTAGAGGGAAGACTCGACGCGCATGGCGTTTCTCTTCGCGTTCCGCGACGCTTTGAAGGGGTGCATATCGAGTATCAGTGTTTATTATGTGCTTGTAGATGCCATATTTGCACGGCATTCACCATATGCGGTGTCCACGTATATGTTAAGAACTTCAGCTACCGCAAGGTTTAAATCATGATCATGGGCATTAGTCGTCGGTACGGAGATGTGCCACTAGGCGTCAACGCGAGTGCGTCCACGTCAAGCAGTGCTGTATCTGCCAAACAACAGTAGACGTTGTACAAGCTCTCATATAAAAATGCAATATAAAGGATCAACTACTTGTGTGACGACACGTTTAACTTTCCCGTTGTGTTACACCGGTTCCTATGACAGAGGGATCGGCCATCTTTTTCTAAAAGAGCCAAACACAGAAACTGAAACGGCGAAGTTTCACGGGAACGCAAGACACGCCTACGTGTATTTTACTTTAAAACAGTTGTGAACGTGAGGCAATTTCAGATTGTAGTGAGGACTCAAAAAAGCAGTTTCAAATAAAAAAGGAACCAAATTCTGTACCTGTATGAATTAAACTGAGCCAGATTTGTTAAACCAGCACTGCGTCAACACCACGCGACCAAGAGAACCAACGTGGCCGCATCTAACCTGTTACAATTGTTACCTAGTCACTTTGCTATCGTGCTTTCGCTCCACAATTATTTTATCTAGGGGGAGATGGTCCTTACTGAAAGGCATAATATTGTAGCGCGAAACTCCAACAGAAAGACCAGAGGAACATTTTCCTACTTCTCTGTCTCTTAGTGTTTCTCACGCCGCTGTACTCCACTGTTGCTCATCAAAACTTTCTCAAACGCAGATAAACGGCACAGCGCAAGTATGGAGACAGCTGCACTCGTGCACTTCTGATATTGGAGCAGTATAGGATCAGTCTGGGTGAGGCACAGGAATACTGTCATCAAAGGGCAGTCATCACTCAAGTTCGTCCTCAGCCAACTGGCGCTGCACAGTGCAAGGCACAGGTGGAGCATTCCGCATCGAGTAAGATTTTTCAGTCCGAAACACACCAGGACGAAAAGCCGAGAAACAAAGATACAAGACCTTTTTTCATCGTTTCTTTCGCGCTGAAAAAACGTGCTCAAGATCATGAACTATCAACTCTCACCACAGTTTTGCTAGGGGTACTCGATGTGAGTAACCGTGTTCACCGTGATCAGAAAGCAGACGAGGCCACCCACTCAGCAGAACACTACCTGTCACGAACCCGACCCACAACCACGTGTGCTGACGATGCTACATCTCGCAGCCAACCTGAATAACCAATTCATCGTTTTACATACGTGAAGCGTGATGTAAGAAGCACTCGTCCACCAACCAGGTACCATGAATGAACTTCGTAAAGTGTTGTTTTGTCTTTATTATTCCATTAAACAAAAAAGCGCGTGTTACGTCTAGTTACTAGCGCCCACTAAGCGCACTACTGTGAAATAAAAGACTACTAGGCCAGTCGCGGCCCACACAGTCGTCCTCTCAAGTTTGTTAAGTCACTCGCGCCTTCGTGCCGATGCATCTTAACGCAGTCTAAATCCACAATTACGACCCCCGAACAACGTAACAAACTGATGCTTCATTTTGTTCGGGTATTTCCCAAACGAAGGCGAATATAATATAAACTATTGTAGTTGACGCAAGAAGGTTGTCGTCCAGAGCAACGCGTTAGCCTTACATCGGAACAAGGGATACCTTGAAATTTAACTCGAGCAATAATTTATGAGATGGCGCTTTCTATCATCTGTATAGTCCACGGGTGCTCCATCCTGCCGTTGTCTCATCCTTCGACCTTATGCTAACGTATTCTGCCCGCGTTTACCGCCAGATGGACACTGTTTTCTTTCATGATACACACCATGTGTCACCGCAGTACAAAGACGCCACCATGGACACTGGCGTCCGAAACCGCGTTGTGATAGAGCGCTGGCCTGTACAACACAACCATCTTCCCTACTGAAACGTTCCGTATGCCATTCCAATAATTCCATATGTTTGCATACGGAATCGATATGTTTTCCGTATATTGTCCATATATTTTGCATAAAATTCTTACGGAAACAAGCGGAATTATTGGAATGTCATGCGGAACGTTTCAGTAGGGTTGGTGGTAATAGTGGTTGATGGTGACATATGGTGGTTAGTGGCGCAACAGCTAGTAATGACCAAATAGCACCAAGACAACAGTTAGAGAATAATAAATTTAATTACTGGGGTTTAACGTGCCAAAACCACTATATGATTATGAGGGACGCCATAATGGAGGGCTGCGAAAGTTTCGACCACATGGAGTTCTAAGCACACGGGCCTCAAGCGTTACCGCCTCTATCGAAAATGCGGCCGCCGCGGCCGGGATTCGATCCCACCGCCTTCGGGTCAGCATTCGAGCACTATAACCACTAGACCACCGTGGTGAATAGTCAGAGGGTGATCAATGATAGTGTAAGGTGGCCTTAGAATGGCCTAAAATCGTGCGTACTAAAGTTTCATAACGCTTATATCAATAATAAAATAATGACAGTGAATGGAAACGTGTTCTATGAAATATTATAGGTGGCACAATGCCACTTCGACGCAAATTTGGGCGTACTGTTGACGGAGGTTTTATAACCTCGTCTACCGCGGCAACCTGGTAATGCGCAGACAAGCACTCCATCTCAAGTAAATTGAAAGGCCAGTGTCTGCACTGAAGCATCGAACTTTAGCTACTGCTGTTGAAAGCAGGAAAATGGAAGCAATCGGATATTTTATGGCATTGGCTATATCAAAAATCCGTTTAAGTTTCATTTGTTTTCTGCTGACTAGTTTTACGAAGGTCACTCGAGAAGCTCACCTGCTGCATGGATTGATGTAGAGCCATAAATGGCGGGTTGCGGTACATGAAAGCATCCTGCGAGCCATGCACGACGGCCACCGGCCCGTCCGTGCATAAGGCATCTCTGTAGCAGTGCTCGACGCGGTAGTTCCAGCGGCATGTGAAGGTGAAGATGCCCTCCGGATTTTGCGCGAAGAAGATGTTCAACGCGTCCTCGACTTCTGATATAGTTACGTTTCTGAGTTCTCGCGTGCATTCGTTTAGTCGTCGCTCGAATCCGAAAGCTCGCATCCGTGTGAGGTTCATCAGCAGTAGATGTGAGTTTACACCTGCAAGAAGGTAAGATGCCAATTTCAATTATATGGAACAGACATATACAGGGCGTTATCGCAGTGAAAAAGAGAAAACAATCTTGCAATTATTACAAGCGATCGGATATGCTGAAGTGTCTCTTGTTGACAGTCATGTGGTGCAATAAGGCTACATCGTTCCTTAAAATTAAATGCAACTAGGTCTATAAGGCACGAGCTGAAATTGAATGCGAAAGCATTGCTACACCTGGGCAATAAATAGATTTACTTTAACGGTTGAGTAACGGTATCGCATTCTATGCCGTTCCATAAACAGTCTTACAGGCGCCGGTTACGCTAACCGTCCATTCTTCTGTGCTTATACTAATTCATAATTTCAACCTGCCAACCTTTCAGAAAAAAAAGTGTGGTAAACTTGCTGTGATTTCATACAACTGTAATGTTTAATGTTCAGTTTACGGTATTGCGAAAGCATCGTTCTCTTGTTAGGAATAATGTTATGCATAGAAACGCAGCATCCTACAAATACAAAAAATGATTCTCGCCTTCAAGAAATTGACGCCCATGACCGCCAGCGGAATTCCGGCGCACATACATGCACGGAAATGATCGCTAGTTATGTTAGTTAATTTAGGTTTATTGGTGCAGAGACGACTTGGAATAACCTGCTCCAACCACTGGGTATCGTAAAAGCAACTGTAAAGACCACAAAAGCCACATTCTTTGATGCTAATTACAACTTTTAACCTTGTTTAAACAACTTCTCTGAGAGACAAAAGTGAATCATCTCCCAAAATGAAGGTCCGGTGTAGACGTACACCCGTCAGCAAAAGTATACGGCCCATTGCCGTCCGCATACATTTGCCGTCTGCGCCGTCTAGTTGCGAGCAGGCTGCTGTCGAGAGCATTTCTCTGACAAATTACGTCAGAGTAATGATCTCGACAGATATCCTGTCAAAGCAACGCTCTCGACATCAGACGGCTCGCGACTAGATGGCGTAGACAGTTATTTCGGCTCGCACTTCCGTGGTCCGCATCCGCTTGCTCACGGGTGTACAGACGGGTCCGCTGTTAAAGGGAACATTTGCGTGCAGGGCATGTTTGGATTTCGCCTTCTTGCAAAAAGATAGTGGCTTAGATTTGCGCGAGACTACTGGTGGTTGACAGTTCTGCCTCTTTTTGACAGACTCGTGCAGTGCATGAACAATGTTTCCCCTGGCCACTTGCTGTTAGAGGGCCAGCAGAATGAAAGGCGCTCACTGGAGTGTTCCCTTTAACAGTGGACCGTACTGTACATGTAACCTGTATAGTTCTTGGAAATACTTGCGCCTTAGCGTTTCGTTATGTGGGCAAGCGATTAGAATGTACGCTACTCTTATCGGTTCTTGCATTTATCACATGTTGGCTGTTCTTTCCTCACGAGCGTAAAGTAGTGCGTGAAGTGTGCCTGCCCCATTGGTAGCCTGGCAAAGATTACTTCTATAGGACATTCTTGGTGGTAGCATGTATCGTGGGGGGAGGGGCAGGGTTCGATTCTGGTACGAACCCTGGTTTTATAGCGAAAGCTGTTATAAGCTCACAACTGGCGATATTGTCGGTGTAGTCGTCCGCCACCGGTGTCCGTCGCAGCTATCGCGCACAATGAGAGGGAAATAACCTGGGTATGGGCGGGATTTGAACTCAGGGCTTAGGCGCGCAGCAGTCCTGCATACCACTAGAGAGCCACGCCGGTGATTGAAACTTCCTTGCAAAATCACCCATTGAAGGCTTCATGTCGGGCGAGAAATCACGCTCTCAGATCGTATGACAAAAGTGTAAATAACAGTCAGGTGACTCCATGCAAATTGCGGAACGAGTAGGTGGTTTAAAGCTTCCCACTCATTTCAAAGGGCTCAGCAATAATTCATATCACCGTCTGCCACCGCGTGCCTTAGCAGAGAGTAACATTGGGCGAGTTGGTGCATGGCTGAAAGAGAGAATTGTGGCGCTAATTGAGAAGGAAGAAAAAACGAGAGAGGACGGACTAGGGCGCCCTCTAAACTAGTTTATTTTCCGCACATCACCCAAATATATGTCGTTTCCTTTTTTTTTTTTTTCAGTACGCACGCAGAGTGGGGGTAGCACACATGCAAACTGTTACCCGGCACTATCAACAAAGTATCGTACAGCGCTATCTCAAAATAGGCATTCACTCTAGTACAAAAATACCGAACGAACACTGAAGCGGCCATGCCCCTTGTCCTGTATGTAACACGCTTCAAGCACTTCACTTGCTGACGTTTCCCTGCTCCATCCTATCACACGCGTTTCCCCCAAAAAAGTGGTGCGCTGCCGCACAAGGCGCCCTATTTTGCCTTCTCTCGTTTTTTTTTTCCATCGTTTCAGTTCGCGCCACGATGCTTTCTTAAATCAGTCACAGCACTAACAAAGTGCACGTGCAGCTACGCAAGCGCCTATAATGCCTTACAGACGCGTTGTGGGTACCTCGCTGCTTTGCAAAATTATGATGGTATATGGCGTACTGGGTATTATGCAACTGCACTTTAAGTAGTCGCCTCAACAAAGTTTACAGCTAAATCTAGAAAGGCCGCTCCTCCATCTTTCGCTGTGACTGTACTACGTGTCCCGTGTAGGCTTGGGGTTTTTTTTTTTTTCATTGTGCTTGGTAGCCACGACGGACATCGGCGGTGGCCGTCAAAATCGCCACCGAAATAGGCTGTTGTTGTGAGCTCATAACAGTTTACGCAACGCAACGCAACAGGCCCAACGCAAAAGCAATCGTGACGTCGGGGAGACAGGCCGATCGTTAGAGTAAGCGCTAGTGCCGCCTCTTCTCCGTTGCTATGTAAAATGAGTTCTCGGGGGTTTAAAAAAAATGTACACTGGCGCCAACAAAATCATTTCCTTCCATCTTCAAGACAGTTTAGTGTGAACGACAGAGGAGCTGGCCTGCCTAAGTCAGGCTTTACAACACGCATGAGCAGCAGTTTGTTCGGGATTTTCCATAATGTCGCTGGTTTTTATTCTCTGCGCAGTCTGCTCGCTGTCAAACATTCAGTTGCTGGTCTAGAACTTTTCTGTTCGCTTTCTTTCTATGTGTCTTTCGCTGCAAATTAGTGCAGTGCACTGTATTGGTGCTTTAGGTATTTGAACATAATCCCGGCTATCTCGCCACTTGACCTTGATCAGGCGCAATGGATGACCGAGTAAAGACTTCTCAGATTACGTACCTTTCCGTCACTACATAGAAAGCACTGCGTAACTATTTGCGGCTACATGAACGTACAACCCGTGATCTCACCACGCGATCACCTAATTATTTAACAATAAACTTCGAATCTTACCGAATGGTTCAACGAATGGCTGTGAGAACTTATTCAGGTACAAGTTGCGTGTGATGCTTTCCGTCTCCGGTGCCATGCCCACCATTTCCTGGTCGTTCATCGAGTAGAACATTCGCCAGATGTCTTCGACGGGATGAACGAAGACCATCTCTGTGCCCACATAAAGGAGGGCGTCGACGTCAGGTAGCAAGCTCTGAAAAATTTCGAAGTAGCACAAAAAAAAACACGCTTAACTTTTCCTTGCGTTGCTAACAGCCGGTACAACAGTGACATTACGGTGTATGGTGCTTTAGAACACCTTACAGATCCGGTGGCAAGCTTCGAGCAAACAGTTTGCGTGACAATTCCACGTGCGGACACGAAAAGGGCGTGTTGCGTTTTCTATGGGGCCAAGTCTGACTATTAGAGGACAACTCATTACCCCGAACGTATCGTTCTCAAACTGATGCGGCACGTTCGACCTCCACACCATAGAATCATCCACAGGCCTCTACACTTTACCGCGCTCTGCAACTATGACTGGCGATCGAGCTGGCCTGAAACACGGGGATGCTCCTTCTACCATTTCATCGCTATCAACAAAATACTGATGGGCAACGGTCACTCTATTGTTGAGCAACTATAGGGATGGGGAGGGGGTAATTTCCCCGCGCCCACTTTTGAAAGCAGGCGCTGTCGGCCGCATAAGGCAATTTAGCACACATGATGCCTGGCACCGACAGAATGTTGTCATCTAGAGTCCAATATGTGGCACCTGGAGGTGGATACCCCGTACAAGGAGGGGTGCATAGTGGTAAGATGCATACCTAACAAAACGGTTGAGTAGGCCTGCTATATTAAAGACGATAGTCTTTCTTGGGGAACCTAAACGCCTAAATTTTGGTCTGTCTTTGTCTGTCTGTCTTTCTGTTTGTCGGCACGTCCCTCGATTCAGCCACCCGGCCAAAGTTGAACCACTTGCTTACCGCCCACCCATCTTGAACTGGTATGGCTGTTCATACTAGTGAACGTTGTCGATCAAAAAGTAAATATTACGCATATCTGAGGCGTAGCATCATTAGGTAAGTATTAGGTGGTGTGTTCGTTTAATAGAAAATACATAGATACGCAATTTTAAATACCTTGATGGTATGCGTTTAACGTTGAGACAGTAACGCTGAAGCGATCAGCGGTCCAAGCCGAGCAAGCGCGAGCGCCAACAACAACCGTCTTCGTCTTCTTTCGCAGGCGTTCTTGTCTGCGCCCTACCATGTTACAAATCACTCCCCCGCGGAAAAGGAGCCATCCTGGCGACCTAAGGAACAGGTACAACTGGTGGGTCATAATGCGGCTTCAGTCGATCGACGTGAACAGTCTCGCGGCCGCGACGACGGCGGTCCGTAGGTGATTGAACAGGCTCAATCATATAGTTAATTGGGGATGCTTGACGTAGGACGCGGTAGGGACCTTCGTACTTAGGCAGTAGCTTTGTGGAAAGGCCAGGAGCGGAGGAGGGAACGCGAAGCCACACCAACGTTCCAGGCGAATACGACTGAGGAGGCAGGTTTTCGTCGTGACGGTCCTTCTGGCCCTACTCGCCCTACAATGTTACAACCCTAGTTTCTTAAGGTGCGCTGAAAATGCGACTGCGCTGAAACTTGTCTTCCTCCGTGCCCTCTGCACAAGCTCATGTTGTGTTTCGGTTTCGGTTCAGTATTGCATTGTACGAATGACAGGGGGCGCCGCTCTGGCATTCCTGTCTTACCCAGGCGACGTGTAAGTAAGAGAGTTTGTGGAGAGTACTCGTTGAGTGCGGACGTTTCTTCTCCTTCGGCGCATCGCGCCAAGCAGCCTGTTTGGGCTGGCCGGCGTCCCCACCGGTCGCGTTGGTCACCGCCGGTCTTCGCCTGCCGCTGCGCCGGGACTACCGGCCCGCAACACAGCACTCATATTTCCCGACGTATTGCCAGATGGCATCCATATCTCACGCAGCGCCTCTTCTATCGTCTTTAGACGACATTTGCAGCGAAGCACGCAGATACACGGCCAATTTTTTTTCAAGAATACAGTGCTGTTTTTCTCATTGTACGCACCCACTGTCTAAACGTTTCGTTGCAGTTGTCTGAAGCAAGGCCTTGGACACTACATTCTGTAGAGGTAGGTCGATCACGGCATTTCTAAGAGCCGTGGCCAAATTTATGACCCTGGAAACATCCCGCGGGGGTTGGGATATACGCTCTTACAAGAGTCTTTGCGTAACCTGTTTCTATGTTTCGTAGTAGATCGCTAGAGGTGAAGGTCAGTCGCAAGTGTTTTGTAGGGGTTTCCGGACTTTTTCTTCTGATAATGACTCGCTTTACATGAGTCACATTCTGATCCTTCGCCGCAAGGGCGAAGAAATTAATTCGATAGCGGCAAATAGGAATGCTATACGAAGTAAGTTGAGCAGCTTTCTCTTTTAGCATTCCATCTGGCGTAAACCAAAACGCCAGCGCAAGGAAGCGCGGCCGCTGCAGCGAGCGAAGTGACCTTCCTGCTGTTTTTGGCTCCAACACAAACTCTGGGATCAGAACACAACACGTACAAATATATGAGCCGTCTGACACCCCTGAAAACTACGGCGCGTGCGACCATACCCGGCTGGTCAATGTACGCATTTGCTGCCGGAGCCACTAGGCCTCATCCCTCCGGCACCCTCCGTGCGCCTTTCCCGCGACCGAGAGGGCCGGCTCGTTTCATATTTTTGAGCCTCTTTCGTCGGTAGCACTCACGCGCTTTCACTCGCACAAAGGAAATAACACACGTGGGGCGGTGTTTTCGATTTGGACTTTACACGGAACATGACGGCAACTGCGAAAATGCTCCTCGAGTAGTGCTCATATATTTGCTATCGCAATAAAAACGACGCCGCTTCCTCGACCGGGGGGGGGGGGGGCGCTACGAGCGCTCATCGGCGACGGACGCTCTTCGCATCGGCTCCGCGGATGTTCTCGAATTTCTGCGGGCCATCACCACCATCTCCGCTACGACCAGGTCTATCGTTGTCGCCAAGTTCTGTGCTTCACTCGGATACCACTTTTGTCCCGGTGGGCCCTTTTTCGATACCTTGAGAGACTGTTTTCACCCCCGGCTACCGCGGCTCCTCGCTAGGCCGCGTCTCATTAGGCCTAGCGCGCCTCGTCGCGGCTCTGAGCCCGGCGATGGCGACAGCCACCGTGGTTACAGGTTACGACCCTACCTCAATGCAAGTGCTTACCATGGAGACATCCTCCGCCGACTACGTTATGCCCTCGGAGAACGAATATCTCGAGGACATGGTGAACACCTGGAAACGCAAGAAAGCGAAATCCAAACCCGCGTCCCTGCCGCAAGACGCTGCAACGGCGCGCCGTCCCACAGACGCCGCGTGCACCTCTGCTCCTTCGCCGCCGGCGAAGCAACGCAAGTGTCGTCCGCGTCAGACTCCTCGCCTCTCTCGAGACGATTACATTGTGGTCCTCAAGCCTCGCGTTCCTTGCGAGCTCCGAACCTCCGTCCCGGCTGACCGTGTGGGCGACGCTATCCGGGCCTACCTGGGAGACCAGACCACCGCACAAGTCCAAGTGTGGCCGATCTGGGACCAGAACATCATCGTCTGCAGCACCACCGAGCTGCCCAAGGCTCAAAAACTCCTCGGAGATTTCCAACTGCCGGTGGGGGACCAGCAGCTACCCGTCCGAGGTCACGCCAAGCCTTCTGGGGAAACTTGCAGGGGGGTCATCACCATCAACCCTGCCGAGACCTCTCAAAAGATTAAGTCGGAACTTCACTGGCCCCAAGGAACTATCCTTGCGGCTCGTAAACTCGGTGACTCCGCGGCGGCGGTGGTGACCTTCGAGGGCACGAAGCTCCCCCGCTTCCTTTTCTACCACTGCGTGGCGACGTACGTTCGACCATATAAGAAGACAGTTCCGGCATGTACTAGATGCGGCACCATCGGCCATCGGCCGTCTGTGTGCCCCCACCCCAACCCAGACCGCTGTGCCAAGTGTGGGACCCTCGCTGCCGAGGGCCTCACCGACCACGACTGCCACCCCAAGTGCCTCCTCTGCCAAGGTGCTCACGAGACCGGGGCCATAGGCTGCACGGGTAAATACCGGATGTTCACGCCGACCTCGACACCTTCTCCGGGGCCCACGCCATCACCACTCCACAACAAGGGCGCCCGCCCAAAACAGCCTGGCTCAGCGCGCCCGGCCGACACTCAAGAATTTCCGCCACTCGCTGCCTCGACGGCGCCACTACAGGTGAGTGGTTGGGCAGGGGTTGCTGCTCCCGGGCCTCTCTTTCCCCCTCCTGCTGCCCCTCCCTCCCCTGAACTTGCGGTTCTCCGCAAGCAGAACGCGGACCTTCAGCGGAAAATTGCGTTACTTACCAAGCAAGTTGCATCCCTGCAGCAGGGCACTCCGCAGGTACCCGGTCCCACCGTCCCTGCTCAGACGGCCCCGCCGGCCACCTCCCCCAAGCTTAGCCCTCAGGCTGCGCCCACATCGAACACCCCCACGCCTTCCGTAGCTACTGCTTCCTTTCCGGTAGCATCGTTGGCTCCCGGGGCACCTCAGGCTCCAGTGCCCATTGATCCAACTCTGTCAATTGAGGAGCGCGTCCCCCGCCTTGAAAATCTACTCCTCCACCACATCTCCACATTTTCCGTGCAACGCATTGTAACTGAGGTAGTGCAGGCCATCCAGGCCTGGGCGATCACGCAGTTTAAACCCAAAACTTCACGGTCCCGTTCCCCTTCTGAAAGTAGTATCGGTTCCGCTCCCCGGCGCCGCAAGGTGGCCTCAGGCACCTCGACCCCAGGTAACTCGGTTTCCATCCCCCTTCCTGTCTCCCAAAGCTCCGAACAGGACATGGCGGAGGGCATCTAAAATTTAAGACATTCATGATGGCTACCAAACGTACACCCCATTCAATTCCCCCGTCACAATTCGAAATCATAGAGTGGAATTCCAGAGGTTTCGGGAACAGGCGAAAGCGCTCACACCTTTCCCTCTTTCTCCAATCCCTTTGCTCTCAACCGGCCGTCTTGGCACTCCAGGAATCTGGCCCAACCCCGACCCTTCCCGGATACTGCCCCTACGTAGGTGGCACCACCACTTCCCTCCTCGTGCATAAGGCGTACACGGCGATTCAGATCGATCTCGATCTGCACCTCCCGTACGACTACTGCATGGTCTCAGTGCTCCCTCAGCGGAGGGGGCAACCATCGATCCATATTCTGAACGTGTACTGCCCCCCTCATCTCTCGAGGGTGTCTTTCACGCAACTCTTCCATCAGGCCCTGTGTACGGCGGCCCGTCAACCCCTTGTGATAGTTGGAGACTTCAATGCACCCAGCCCTCACTGGGGCTACCACTATGAAAAGACCCGGGGCCGACAGCTTAAGGAGCTCATCTCCTCGCTCAGTCTCACGTTGCTCACTGATCCGGCACATCCCACACGTTCCGGTAATTCAGTGTCGCGTGACACTTGTCCCGACCTTTCCCTCACCCGTAACATACGCGATGCTACGTGGGAGAATCTCGATGAAACTCTAGGTAGCGATCATTTTCTGCTCCGTATTGCCTTCACACCGCGTCAGAAAATGCGTCACCACTGGGGCCAGGCCCGTCTTACCGACTGGACTAAATTCAGATCGCAACCCTTCCCCCTGATCCCTAATTCAGGCGAATACGCGGCGTGGGCATCTCATGCCCTTCATACGCAACGAGCGCATACTCAGACACTTGCTACCACTAATGTGACTCCCGCTATCGACCCACACCTCCGGCATCTCTGGGATGCCCGCCGCGGAATAATACGCCGTTGGCGGCGAAACAAGCTGAACCGTAAACTCCGCTCCCGCATCGAGGCCCTCACCGCAGAAGCGGCTGCATATTCTGTGCAGCTTGCTGACTCAAATTGGATCGACACCTGCACGAAGGCAGCAGGCCAGATGAGCTCCAAGAGCACGTGGCGACTTTTCCGGAGCCTTCTGGATCCATCCACCACTCGTGGAGAAACACAGCGTCAACTCCGTCGTGCTTGGCATGCCTATCAGGGCACGACGGACCAACTCGCGCGGGACCTTTGCGACCGATACCTTTGTCGCACGGTCGACCCCGTGGGCCCAGAATACACGTATTCTGGTTCCCCCAACTCCAAGCTTGACGCTCCATACACGCTCCCCGACCTGCGGGCAGCGCTGGCGAAAATGCGACGGGGCACGGCTCCTGGCCGGGATGGCATCACAGTATCGCTCCTGGCGAATCTCCCCGACCAGGCCCTCTTATCACTGCTCCACCTCATCAACTCCATATGGGATGGCTCGCCGCTTCCATCAGAATGGATCACTTCGCTGGTCACATTCATCCCCAAATCGGGCAAGCCAGTTAGCATTGAGTCCCTGAGACCCATTTCTCTCACCTCTTGCGCCGGCAAACTCATGGAAACTATGGTCCGCGAACGCCTTTCCGCTTACCTGGAGGCTAGGGGGACCTTTGCCGACACGATGTTTGGCTTTCGCCCGCATCTGTCGGCACAGGACGTCCTGCTCCAGCTCCACCACGATATCATAGAGCCGACTACCATGTGCCACAATGACAAAGCCGTACTAGCTCTCGATCTTCGAGGCGCGTTCGACAATGTCAAACATAGTAGCATTCTTGCCAATCTTTCCACTACAGATTGCGGACAGAAGACCTTCGAATACATTCGCGCCTTTCTTTCCGATCGTGTGGTCTTCCTCCGCATCGACACTGCTGAACACGGCCCGTTCCCACTAGGCACACGGGGTACGCCTCAAGGAGCGGTCTTGTCACCCCTCCTGTTTAACTTGGCCATGATGAACCTCCCTTCTCTTTTGCACGAGGTCGAGGGGGTACACCATGCGCTCTATGCCGATGATATAACAATTTGGACCAACACCGGCTCTCCGGCTCAAATCGAGGAACGCCTACAACAGGCTGCCCTTCTGGTGGACACTTACGCCGCCTCTTGCGGCCTGGAGTGTTCCCCAACAAAATCGGCTCTTCTCTCGGTTTCCCGCCTACCATCACCCCAGATATTCCTCCCTTCCGGACCTGTTCCAGTAGTCCAAGACCTTCGGATTCTCGGGCTGTACCTCTCGTCCTCACTGGACCCTCAGGGCACCATATCCTCTCTCCGACGCACCAGCGAACAAGTGAGTCGTATGATCCGGCGGGTCTCTACCAAGCGTGGCGGCCTCCGAGGGAGCCAGTCCCTCCGGTTGGCCCAAGCGTTTGTGACCAGTCGGGTCCTCTATGCCCCACCCTACCTTCGCCTGCGTCGTCACCACGAACACCAACTAGATACTCTTCTCCGCTCCGTGTATAAGCGCGCGCTGGACCTTCCCATTGCCACTTCCAATAGCCGCTTTGCGGCCTTGGGGGTGCACAACTCCTTCGCGGAGCTGCGGGAAGCCCACCGCGTCAACCAACTTAATCGTCTTTCGCAGACGCCTTGCGGGCGCCGCCTGCTACACAGACTTGGCCTCAACACAATCTCCGACCCGGTACCTCCATCCCCAGTACCGGAAATGTGGCGCCAGAAGTTATGGGTGGAGCCACTCCCCCGCAACATGGACCCCGAACAACACTCCGGTCGAAGGCACGCGCGCACTGCTGCCCTTGAGGCGCGTCACTCCGATCGCCCCGGCGTATTTTATGTAGACGTTTCGGGCCCTTCCCCCTCGGGTCACTACACGGCCGCTGTGATCACAGAAGGTCACCACGTCGACGGCCTCTCATTTAGAGCCGATAGTGCAACTCATGCAGAGGAGGTTGCCATCGCTTTGGCCGCCTCCCACCCCACCACTCACACTATCTTGACAGACTCGCGCTCAGCCTGTTCCCGATATATCCAGGGTTCCATCACCCCATTGGCTGCTCGTCTCCTTCAAGCCGCCTCCTGGCGCTTTAGCCCTCACTCCGTAAGAATAGTCTGGACTCCAGGCCACACAGGACTTCCCGGCAACGAGGCGGCGAATGCCGCTGCCCGCGCTTCTCTCTTCCGGGCCGCTGCCCTTCCATGTCCTGAGTCGGATCCTGGAAACTCGAGACTCACACGCTACCGTGATATTCTGGATTATTATCGCACTTCGCGTCGACTTTACCCTGGCCCTGCTCGCGGTCTGGCGAAAGCAGACGAACGAATACTACGCCGCCTTCAGACTAATACTTTCCTTAGTCCGGCGGTCGCCCGGCACTTCATCCCGGAAATCTCTGGCACGTGCCCGACTTGTCAGGTCCTCGCCGACACCTTTCACGTTGTGGCTTCGTGTCCTGCAACTCCACTTTCTTTCTCATCCCCCTTCCCCATCCCAACTAGAGAGGCTTGGGAGGAGTACCTGCTCGGCTGCTCCACCTTGGATGCGCAACGCTCCTTGGTGGCATGCGCCCGGGCAGCGGCCATCTCCAATGGCGTCCCGGACTAGGGACTGCCACTCAGGCACACAGCAGTTCTCTTGTGAATTTCTTGAATAAAATGTTTACCACCACCACCACCACCTCGACCGTTGCACTTAACCCCAGAAGATGAGACCTTTCGATGGGCTTCGAAACATCGGTACTGTTTCATAGTGCGGCTGCTGCTAGTTTAGCATTGAGAGTTTCACTGTTGAATCTTCGTACCCGCGTGGCACCACTGGCTTGAATATCAAGAACACTCGGCAGAAAGAGGACGAAACACTTGTTCAAGGCGGTAGGAATTAAAATGTTATGGAAACCGCTGGTGATCAAGAGACGCCGCAAGCGCTGGAACTGACAGCGTAGTCTGGGGATTTGCCGCAATACAGTCAAACCCACCAATAACGAAAGTGGCGGGGATATGGGAAAATTTCACTAATGCGAGAATTTATTTATCGCGAAATAACACAATACCACTAAGGAAATGACCAGAAAAACGAAAGTTTAACGCCAAAAGTGTGTTAGCTTGGCTTTTCGCCCTTTGCAATGCAGCAAACGCATACATCGCGGCATCATCATCGTGCGTTGAATCGTGCCGAACGCGTGCCGAACGTGCCGAATCGTGCCGAACGTCCGAATCGTGTCGAACGCGTCCACCACATCTCGTAAGTTGGGAGGCTTCTCCGCGTGGCTAGAGCCCTGGTCCTCAGTGTCGTCGGTTTCACACACGCTGTTCAAGATAGCCTCGTCGTTCAACTCTTCATGCACTAGCACATCTTCGTTGGCGCAAATAAAGTCATCGGCAGCGACGCTGTCAGGAACATCGTTGTCGAGAGAAGAAAGTGTTGTTCTTGCGTGCACTCGGGCACTGCGCTCACGGCAGTGGCTTTGCGAAAGCAGCACGACACGAACTGCGCACAGTACACGATGCATCGCTGTAGGTACACAAAGCGTAGTCACGTAGCGGTAACAAGCCGATGGTTATGTGACAGCTCACAAAAAATAACCACGAATTAAACAACCTGGCGGCCACGGCGACATCCGGCGCGGACAACTACTTTCGGCAGCGTGATGATTTCGTAAACAAACAAGGCTGCGCCCACGCAAGCGTAATGTGGGTAGTTTTTTGCGCAATTTAAGTGCAGCAGGAGAGGCCATTAGGGCATTGAGCTGTCCGCTGACCTTGCGCGAGTATATTGCGTGCGGGAAACGTTGCGTCAATTTTAGTTATTGTGGGATATTGAAGTTCCACAAAGTTTTGTTGTCGAGAAATAAGAATGCATTGACTGCTACGGGCGTTCGCCGACGACAACTAAATGTTTCACAGCAGCGGGAATTTCATTGTTGAGGGATTTCATTATTGCGGGGTTCGACTGTATCCTAAATTTGAACACTGCTTTAACCTAATGATTCGCAGTGCAGCTGTGCAATGCGCTCTTCAAATGTGCTGTGAATATGCAATGCATCTGGCCTAACCACTTTCCCAAATGACCTATCCTCGATCGTTCTTTGTTATGGTGTCGGTTTAACCAGTCGTAAATACTGCGAAGACATTTCCACAGGCAGGTTATATCATCATATCTAAGAAGTAGGACGGCGGTCGGACGTTTGAGCCTTCTTCAAGATAATGTAACAGATTGCAAAGTTACGTACTGGTAAGTACAGTTGTTGCGCTGCACATTCTTCGAGCGTCCTGTTCGGATTGGTCGGTGGCGGCACTGGCTTCAGTTGCGCATGGACGCGCTTCTTGACGCTGGCCGGCCAGGATTCCACCTTGAATACAAGTGGCGTAAATCAGCACAGCAGGATATTATGCCCAAGCGCCAGTTAGCATTATTACATAGACCATATTGCATGAGGAATGAGCTTTGATGCGACAGAGGGACACGGGACAGTACTGAATGTCGTTAGGTTGGCACCACACGCTTGCGACAGCCACAAGACATGGTAAATACGATAAAAAAAGCAGAAGGTACTATATTTTCTTCACGCTGAAGTTTACTTCAAATCCGGTATCTTCTAAAAGCAAGACGTCCGTCAGGTATACAGGTTTCCAAAATTAAACTATGGCGCTAAAATAAATTGAGAATATTTGCAATATCTCTTCCACTCATTAGCTCAGGCGAAGGTATGAATACATTTGGATTTCTGCGTTTACCTAACTCTTTCAGGAGTTCGGGAAATCAAAGACAATCGTTTAGGATTATCGTCAATGCTGGCAAATGAGACAGTGAAGTAAGGCCAGCAGACAACGACACCAAGTTTACGGTTTCTGTGCTATCTTGTCAGCCGCTAGAGTTATTGGGAATAGGTTACGGGCACCGACACGGATGCTAGAGTATACATAAGGCAAGAATTACATGTCACGTGCGGCATTAGCACGCCAGCAAGGAACACCTCGCTTCGTGTGTTGAGACGTGCACCGAAACTGAAAACACTGCACCAAGTTCTTCGTCTTCCCCGTGCAGTTTTCAATGATTCCTTTTTAGGGGCGAAGCTCCTTATAGCGGCACCCGTTCGTCCCTCGTAGCGTAGTATGTAACCAGTCTTACGCTTTGACCTGCAAGGTGGTGCCGGTGGGAGATTTCTCCTGTGCGTTGTTGAACAATAAAAAAAAATTCGCAGCGTGCGCGTTAACTAAAAGCCGAATTCTTCTGTCTCTCATTCCCCATTAGCAGCCATTGGCACGTTCCAGTAGGAAACGTTAGTAGAAGTAGAAGTGTAAGTGTTAGCTAAAAGCCGACTTCTGCTGTCTCCCATTCCCAGTAGCAGCCATTGTTTACCTCCAAGGTAGTGCCTGGTGAGATTTCTCCTGTGCGTGATTAAACAATAAAAATTTTGTTCAAAACACCGTTGATTGATGAAATAAACCAACGAAAGACGCCAGATGTTTTGTAAAAGCAAAACGAAAGAACGCCAGATGTTTCTAAAGCAAAACGAAAAGACGCCAGCTGCTTAACGAAAGACGCCAGATGTTTTCTAAGCAATGGTTTTCTAAACAACGAAAATTCACAGCGTACATGTAAAATTAAAGTGCGCTGCAAGTCGTCATAACTCATCGAACCTTTAGTATAAACGCGCCCGATCTCACGTCGGTGATGATGTACTGGGCAGAATTCACGGAAGATTCACGGTTTACCGATGAACCTCCGCAGCTTCGCCCACTCATCATCATTCACTCCGTGGATATGCTGTGATTTTTTTTAGTTTTCTGAGGTAGATGTATACGCAGAGCACATTATATCGTTATAATTAACTTATACTCAGCTGACACGAGATGACAAAGCTTCTAAAGCGAGCTCATTAAAATTGTCGACTATCTTGTTTCTGCAAATATAAGTTCCACATTCCAAGCTGTCTCAGTATAAGTTTTGACACAGTGCAGTACGCGAGGGCACAAAGATCACATGACGACACGGTGCTGCTTTGTATCCTCGTGTCACCACTGTGTCACCCTTATAATAATCCAAACAAATTATAGTTGGTTTGGATTTGTCCTAAGGGTGACGCTATCTCCCTTCAACCTATTTTCAGAAACAACACACGAGCATTTCTAGAAAAATTTAAAGCCGAGAAGCTGATTCATGTGTTTGAGAGTTGACTCGCGTAACTTGCTCTTATACCTGAATACGGCAAGTTTAGGAATGGCTAATGTCCGGGTTGTTACGGTAACTAAAATTAACACAACAATAACAGAAATCACTTTGAATTTCATCCAGATGTCTAGCGAGTACTTGCTTCACTGATAAAGTTAATTTTTATATTAATAGCGGAAATGCTGACGGCTCACTTGTTTTCGACTATTATGCACAAACCGATTGATTCGATGGCGTAAATCCTTCTGTCCACTCATAGACCGATTGAAAACTTTGCATAGTGTGTAATTTATTCCCATTATTCTCAACCCGTTTTATGTCCGCTGTAGAACGAACGCCTCTCCCGATGCCTTCTAATTTACCTTATAGACCTGATTCCAGTTTTCCCCTGCGAACTTCTCAATATCGTCACTCCATCTAGCAGCAGCGTTTCCCTTCCTTCGTGTCCATTCCGTTGTTGTAACTGACCACCGGTTGCTGTCCTACACACGTAGCACAGACAACGATGATGTGTATTGTAACAAAACATTTTAAGTGCGTGTCGCTACAGATCGCAGCGCATCGTCACATTTGAGATTTCTGCCGCTCTTGCGTTTGTGAAGTTTCATGGTTTTGCGCCGTCACCCGCGCGACCTTATCCCATTGTTTGATGATTGATGGCAGCGCAGGCTAAGGACAAGGACCAAAGAACAACACGAAGGTGTCTTTCTTTTGTCCTTGTCCTTAGCCTGCACTACCACCAATTAGCATGCTATACCAACAAGCCCGAATTGACACCCTTATGCCATTGGTTTATATGGAGAGAGAACACATGAACGGTTAGGTGTGTGGAGACACCTGGTAGCACAGAGATGAACCAGACAAGCACGGGGCGTGGACTTAGCTTTATTCCTCGTGCCGGCTCACGATCCTGGAAGGCGAAGCGTAGCCCCGACAGCTCGTCGGAAGAAGCTGAACATGAAACGCGCGACTACACTGCAATTATCAGACCTACATACAAATATTGCATTTCTACTGACTTCGCTGAAGTGCACAACAAAAAGGAATGTGTCTCAGCGAGCTTCGCCTCAGCTATCAGGGATAGAAAATTTGCTAAAACGACTGCGAACCTTAACTGAGTTCGTTATTCTCAGCCAATTGCACAACTACAGATGAGCGAGGTAACTGCGTAAACGATCCTGCGTAGTACCAATATAAGTTGCTACACGCAAGGGGATCCGCCAAGTCAACAGAGGTTTATCAAATCTAGCTTTGTCCACAAAAGCACATGCTCTCGCAGCTCACGCTATTTGGGACTGCTTAACGCTACTTAACTTGCCTCGTGACCGTTAGGTAATGCTTAATTTGGGGCTGTAAATGATCGGCGCTCGTTGCGGACAAAAACCACCCAGTGAAAACCAACGACCACGAAGCAAAATAAGCAACACGGTGTGCCCTCACTTTTTTCCGAACCTGCTTACAGCACTAGAAATAAAATACGGTCACATATTGGCCTCGAGGCCCACCACTGGAAACGCCGGCGCCACCGTCGGCGTGACGTACTTGGCAGGATCACGTGGTCTCCGCGGCCGCGTCGGCTGCTTGTGGCGCACTGCCGCGTGCTTTGAAAACGAGTTTCAAGTCCCACATGCGCTGCGGTCTGTTCAAAATCGGAAGTTTTCTCTCATTTTCTGCTCAATTGAAACCATTTTAATAGAGTGGCTGCCTCCGAAGGCGACGAACATGGGGCTCTACCGCTCGGTGCCGCAGCGCCGCGCTTACGCAAAGGAGCCCAGTGTCAGCCTGCACCGGTAACCGAGGGACAAGAAACAGCGTGAAGCATGGGTTGTAGAGCTAAGAACCGGCAAGTAGCCATCCGCTACGAGTCTTGTGTGCAACAAACACTTCCGCGACGAAGACTTTTGTTACTGCGTCGGGCCTGTGATGTTCGAGTAGCAGACAGCGCGCACTGAGACGATGGCTCGCGCGCGCTTCCCGCCGGCAAATGATGCTTATCTGCCACAGGATGGTAAAAGCGCTACATTTTACCACGTGCGATGCCATCTCAGAACCCTCCAATGCGACCTCTTGATCGTCGGCCCCGTGCTCAGCGTCCACAAAATCGGCTGCAGATGCACAAGTCATTGTTTAGATACGTTGAATTAAAAAACGCACAGGGTCCCTTATGCATTCGTTAAAGATGACTAGAAGGCGAAAGCCATCTTCTTCTTGTCAGTCGATGTACTGATTCTCCCGCGTTACTGTATTTTCTTTCTTTTCCTAGGCGTCGCATGCTACTACATGCTCGGTCTCGTAGACTGGTTCTCCTTCCACCAGCAATCTCGAAGTGGTGAAGCTTTGGTCTATGAATTTGTTGATCACAGAGAGCGGCAAGCTCACTGGAATGCAAACGGAACAATAATGAGGAGCATTAAAAAAAGGCGTCGCATTTGCTCACGTTTTGTGTGAGCACCAAACGAAACGAATGCGCTGAATAAATAAACAGAAGCAGCGGCATTTGCCCGCTGAGAACACCGATCAATACGCAGTGCGAGACAACTTGTCAAATGACATTGAAACGTACCAGAATTTAGACCGAAAGAGGAAAAAAAAACACTGAATCGTCGGGACGGCAGATCACAAAGTTGTCATGCGCACCGAAGTCGCAGTTGTAAGGAAATAATTTTTGAACTGCTCTGATAGCGTCCGCCCAACAGTAGTTGTTTGTTTACTCACAAATTCTCATGTTTTGCTGCCTAAAGTTCACAGCGCGGTGCCAAAACGCGCTCGTAGCAAAAGCGAAACCAGCAGTACGAACATACATGCAGACGCTCATACATGTAGAGGCACCGTCAGTCGTCGCGAACCCGTGCGATCACTGGCTTGAGGCTTCTTTCTGTTATGCTCCGTTTGGTTATACAGGCAGTCTACTCTGACGAGATATTTCACATAGTTTGCACTCAGCGAGTGACTACCTTTCACGTAAGAAACCGGTTCAGGGGTCTGCAACGCGGTGACAGCGTGAAGCGGGTGCTCGGTTTTCTGCAAAGAGACAGCGACTGTAGACTATCTTGTGCTTTCAGTTCGTCGAAAATGATTATCTTGACAGTAAAGAACACAGTTCATTTCGAAAGTACTTACAGAAATGCCCTGGAGGGCTCCCGCGAGCTGTTTTTGTAGAGCGCCGACAGCAAAACCTATGGGGAGCGCGCCGGCGGCATCCTGCCTAGCACGCAATCGAGGCGCGTCCGATAGAGGGCGACTCCGTAACTCCTCGAGGCCAATAGCCAAACATAAGTGCTAAATATCATCGCGAGGTTTTCGATGAGCTACGCCAACGTAAGCACCGTATGAGAACGTTATGTGTTATCAGGGAAAACATTTTATTTTGTGCAATTCTTGCTGAGATTATTGTTTCGGCAGCTAAGCAACACCTATTAAGTAACAGACAAAGCAGCGTACACAAATGCGCTTGATTTAGTTCGCTACTAACACACAGTGCGCCTTATACTGAACACTGACTCGTTGGCACGCTCCAAATGCTGTCAAAAAATTGGCCGCGTATCTGCGTGCTTCGCTGCAAATGTCGTCTAAAGACGATAGAAGAGGCGCTGCGTGAGATATGAACTCCATCTGGCAATACGTCGGGAAACGTGAATGCTGTGTTGCGGGCTGGTAGTCCCGGCGCAGCAGCAGGCGAAGACCGGCGGTGACCAACGCGACCGGCGGGGACGCCAGCCAGCCCGAACACGCGGTTTAGCGCGAAGCGCCAAAGCAGAAGAAACGTCCGCACTCAACGAGTACTCTCCACACACTCTTTTATATTCACGTCGCCTGGGTAAAGCAGGAATGCCAGTGCGGCGCCCCATGGCATTCGTACAGTGCAATACTGAACCGAAACCGAAACACAACAATGAGCTCGTGCAGAGGGCACGGAGGAAGCCAAGTTTCGGCGCAGTCGCATTTTCAGCGCAGCTTAAGAAACTAGGGTCTCTTGAATTACGTATCTGTGTATTTTCTATTAAAGGAACACACCGCCTAATACTTACCGAGTGATGTTGCGCCTCAGATATGCGTAATGTGTGCTTTTTGATCAACAATGTAAACAAGTATGAACCTAGTCAGCCGTTCACGATGGCTGGCCCTTGGGCAAGTGGTTCAACTTTGGCCGAGTGGCTGAATCGAGGGACGTGCCGACAAACAGAAAGACAGACAGACAGAAAGACAGACCAAAATTTCTGCGTTTAAGTTCCCCAAGAAAGACTATCGTCCTTAAAAAAGCATTTTCCTATGGCATATCAACAGCACATACCACTACACCGGGCAATGTTTCTTGGCTAGAACCTTTTTTCCACGCACCGTATCTCCTAACTTTTCTCAGTGATGCATGTCCTTGCGAGTTAACGGTCCTAAACCTCGTAGCATTGGCTCGCTCTTGAGGCCATTGCTACACGAGTTTAGCATTTCTATATCGCATGCCTCTCCGCCCTTGTGTGCAAGGGCTTTGATGAGGCAATGGTGCTACTCTTAGAAACCTGTTTTTAGTCCATCACGCCTTCAGAAGCATTACTTCTGATCATAGCACACTCCATCAATCGTTGCCATAATTTTATTAAATATAAGTGTTTTTACGCACTACTTTGCGATTGGTTTTGGGCCACTATACAGCCATATTTCATATACCACAAACATTTTAATGTTCCAATGAAATCAAGATTATAATAATAATATCTGGGGTTTAACGTCCCAAAACCACCATATGATTATGAGAGACGCCGTAGTGGAGGGCTCCGGAAATTTTGACCACCTGGGGTTCTTTAACGTGCACCTAAATCTAAGTACACGGGCCTCAGACATTTTCGCCTCCATCGAAAATGCAGCCGCCGCGGCCGGGATTCGATCCCGCGACCTTCGGGTCAGCAGTCGAGCGCCATAACCACTAGACCACCGTGGCGGGGCTGAAATCAAGATTCCTTGCCCCTCCTTGGCCAAGCCTTGCCCTTGGGCCATTAAATCCCATATACCATCATAATCAAATGCTGTCAAACAATACGCTCTGTTAGGCAAGTTGGTGCATATCTACTTGAATGACGTGGCGTGAGGTTACAAACGAGAAGAAAAAAAGACGCACAGGAAAGAATTTCTGCCCCTCTATTTTTCTTCTCGCTTCTAACCTTACGCCACGTCTATAAAGTTGTTGTTAAACGAGATGGATCTAAGGACGTACCTGTTCTTTCAGTTGCGCCTCGTTTTGCTTGTCGGTAAGGATGATGAGGTTCAATGGCGACGTCGAGTACGCTATCGCTGACTTGATAGCAACCAATGCAAGGTCGGCCTGCATCTCACAGACGAGAAATGCCATCGTAATCGTTTCGCTGCAATGAAATATTGTACGAATGCATGTCAAAGCCAACGTAATATATATTTTTGAGGCGTAATTTTTATCTCCTAGCTGCATTAGATGCGAAGTATCTTATGGCGGAGTTCAATCCGGTGGTGGTGGTGGCGTGCGGCGTGACCACCCTTACTGCGCATGCGCATACCCTGACCACTTCCCCTCCCCTCTCCACTTCCCCTTTTCCCTCCCCCTTTCCACTCTTCCTCTGAAACGCAGGCTAGACATGCCGAAATTCTCTCCTGAGCAACGCCGCGATGAGCACCAGCGCATGCGCGTCCCCTCCCCCTCTCTCTCCTCTCCTACGCTTCCGCCCTCTCGCGCGCCTGTCGACCGCGTTCCCCGCTCGCCCTATGAGAATTAACGGCCAAGCTAGAAGGAAGACAACACGCGCGTAGCGCTCCTCTTCGCGTTCCACGACGCGAGGTCCGTAGCATGCCCAGCGAACGCCAACGGAACGCGATCGTGCAAGTTCTCCGGCTTCGCATCGCCTCATGGTCCCCTTTAGCGGGAAATGGCAATTTTTTACTGGTAGCCACACAAATAAATCCTCCTTATTTTTAGCGAAATTTCAATCTAACACGCCTCCTCCTCCTGCTCTCAACCGTGGTCAAATTTCTTATGAATGTCCTGTCTGGTCACTCTACATGGGCTATTTCCCATCAACACCTCCATCATCGTGAACAACGCAGGCGGAAACAGCGGCCGATCTATGTCCACGCAAGGATGACACCAACGTAACTCGCGCAGTCATTGCCGCGTTGCGTGAGCTCATTGTTCATTATACCTGCAAGCATTTTAAACGGCATCGCACTGCCTGATTCACTGCTCTTCTTCATTACACTTCCCTTCCCAAGGAAGCTGTTGTTCACACTACGCCTTACATGCTCATCTCATCCTGATTTTATATGTCAAGCTGACACAGAACATAAATTCTGGTCTCTATGTTGAGTTTTTTTTTGGTAACACTAATTTTTTGTCTTATATGCTAGTACTCTTGAAATCTAGCGATTGCACATACGTCTCTTTCAGCAATGAAGTGAGCTGCCTCTGGTGATTTGGTAATGCACGCCTAATGTACTCCACGTATCGCATTCCTATTTTTTCCGCAAGTTTGCTTCTCCAAATCAGGGACACTATGAATAATGGGCTTGGATAAAGCTACTCTACAAAAGTGATTTTTGGGCTTTACTGCCTGCCAGTCATGAATTTTCAACTCTTGGCAAGGTTCTTGATGAATGCCTGTGTTTTTCTTATTAATCTTGAACCCTACACGCACAAATTTGCAGCAAAATTATAGAGTCAGTTGTCGTAAGTCATCCTCAGCATTGCTTAAACTAGAATTATCTCGAAAATATTTGACTGTTGATATTATTGGCTTCGATCACGTAGTGCTATTTTCAGGCTAAGAACTTGAATAATTCGTTAAACATTCTGCGAATAGCATTCCAGACATTTTGTCGCTTCGTATGACCCGTTTCTTGATAGTTGAAAGATTTGTCGTTATCAATAAAGTCATTAAAGAGGTCGGTTGTAACATTCTTTCCTCTTGTTGGTTCATATCACGTTTATTCACCTTAGTACAATCTAAGACATAAGGTGTACGCGTGCTGTGTGCGCTTCCTACGAAACTTTATACGGGCATGCGAATCCTATTGAGTAAACGTTTGAAAGCTCAGGCAAGCGGCGAGATTTCGAATTAAGGAAGCTTACCAATTTACACATCGCATTAAAACAAATCACCGCCCAATTACTCCGCACAGATGGCTCACCAGCGAAGCTGAAGCGGCGTTTATCACGAGTCCCGGTGTTTATCACTGGCTGGGATCTATCGGTGTCTCTTCTCTTGTAGCTTTTGATTTCGCTACTAACAGATGCGTGCCTCAAACTTTGTGCTAGGTGACGCTAGCTTAAGAGATATTAGGTAGTTTTACAATAGGGTATGCAAAATCACTGGACGACAATTCACTCATCGTTGTTTACATGAACCACGTACGACTGACAGCAAATGACAGAGCTGGTGCTAGTATTTCGCGAGTTGCAGTCTTCCTGTGACGTCAGACTAGTGACGCAAAACTATCGGTGAATTGACTATCGGTAGCATCGATAGCTTTTTTGAAACTATCGACAGTGCAAAGAAACTGTCGATAGTATTATCGATACTGCAACAGATAGTACTACCGCTAGTATTGCTACCAGTAATACTGTTACGTGGTCGTGACCGTGAAGAAGACTCCAGCAGACCTCGGAAATGCGTAACTCTTTATTTGGCCGAACTTGTGGCCGGGAAACGGAAAGTCAAACTGCAAGCAAGGCGCGCTGTAAACAGATAGCGGCGAACAGAGCGTCGGCCGTCGTTAATCTGCCCTGCGGTAAGGCGTGTCGGCATTTATACATGCAGCATCGAACATTCAAGGCCTTATCGCTGGTGTTCGCGTTAGTCCGAGAATGATCTCAACTGTTCGCGTTTGGGCGCTCAAGCTTATAAGAAGATTCTAAGATAATCCACGTTCCCGGACATTAGGGCGCGGCTTGCGCAAGGCGGAGGCTGCGCGTGCAACGGACTAGTTACATAAAAATGAAAAAAAAAGAAGCGCACGTGGCAATACTATCGATAGTGCTGTGAGTAATTATGCTCTTGTTGGCGGGTGATATTGTCAAAACATTAGCGTCATCCTACAGTAAGCAATAATCAGTTCGTTTAATTTGTGAGCAATATTTTGGCGAAAGACAAATTATTTCCGAAGCGAAAATGCCAAAATATGCCCATCAAAAATTCACATTCAATAATAACCAGTTACATCTTACTCTTAGCAAACCAAGCTTTTGATAGCTTTATGTTGGGACGTGAAATAACAATTATTACTTGATATTGCTATTTTTAAATAAAAAAATGCAATATAAATTTGAAGCCACGCAGTTCCGCCATATGTAACGGCTGCCTTTCCGCTACAGATGAGCAGTTAAACTTGATCATCATGTGTGCGCCCAGCATTCTGGTGAAGGAACATAAGTATGTAAACATTCTTGCCCTTCAGCCTGCTCCACCATACACAACGCACTCGTGGAAGAAAGTTTATGCTGCAGCGAGTTCGTGCGGTTGCCTTTACACTACCGATAGTATTATCAAACTTATTATCGATAGCGCTATCGATAGCTTTTTTCCCCATCGATAGTTCGATAGTGTCTCAACTATCGATAGTATCGATAGTGCTATCGACAGTTCTACATCACTACGTCAGACATGTGTTGACACGTCACCGCGAAGCCGACCTCTCGATACCGAAACCCAAAGTGATTTTATTGCGATAGCAATTATATGGACAGTCTCGGCTGGATTTTGCCGTCGCCGCCGTCATGCACCGTATATGTATAAGTATATATATATATATATATATATATATATATATATATATATATATATATATAAAGCCCCAAAGAAAAGTAATTCAGAAAAATGCTTCCGAAGCGCGGAATCGAACCAGGGACCTCTTCCTCCGCAGCGAGTGGCGCTAGCCACTACGCCACGAAACGCAGATCCTCCACGTAGGTAACGGCGAGCGTTATATACACACCCTTTACCGCTGGACGGACTCAGAGACGGCTGCGCTTATAAGCGTTTCTTCATTACCAGCGAGATGGCGTTAGGAGCGCGAGAGGCGCATTTAAAAGTCGTCGGCGAGCTCGCTCGCTTCTTCTTATACTTGCGCAGGGAGGACCTTGCCCTTCCGCTGTCTGCTCGCGCGGTTTTCTTGTGCTGAGGGGAAGAGGGATGTTTCACGCTTTCACCGTGATGTCCGCGCTCATGTTACGGAGCGTACGAAAGCCACTCGAGCTCAGGGACGCCGCTAAACGAACAAACAGAAGATGAGCGCGAACTATCAAGTGTCAAAGCTCGACACTTGAAGCACGCTAGTTTCCTTCGCTGCTTCGGCCGCCTTTGCAACAGGAGCGCTGTTCAAACTGAGAGTATCCAGTGGCGAGCCTCACTTCATATAGCATTAGTTTCTTGCTATCGCATTCATTGCGTCGGCCTTGCGGCGAAACTGACTTTTTTTAAGGTAGCGGTGTTAAAAATATATTCAATACATTCCCAAGACACTCGTATTTATATTTAGAGCAACAAGCCGAAAATATTAAAATTTCGTGTCAGTACATCCTTTAAGAAACGACCGCCACGTAGGGCCGCTTTACATGAAACGCTTAGAAAGTTTTTTACCGTTACTTCAAGAGAATAACAGGCGCCAGAGAAATAATGGTTGTTGTTGTTGTTGAGTTGGGTTTTATGGCGCAAGAGCGACTAAGGCTATGCTGCGCCAGACACATGATGGGGAAAGGGAAAAGAACCTAAAATAAACAACACTATGGCCCTGACTATGAATGTGTGCTGGGCGATGATAGATGGGATTAATGAGTGGTGTAGCTTGGCTGTAGAGAGGCCTAAGATAACTCGCTGCCTGAGCGCGTAAAATTTATGTATACTCTAAAATTATGGGCATGATGCATGGGCTGGCCAATGTGTATGAATGGTGCCCGAGGTTATCAAGGAATAAAGTGACGGCGTTCTTGTTGCACTACTGCTCTGCCCGTGTCCTTATAAGCAAGAGCCGGGAGGCCAGTGCCTCATGTAAGGATACCTACCGCAGCAAAGGCCTCCTGGAGAGGCCGTGCTGCAGGTCGCATTAGTTAGGTTTTTCTATTACGGTAACAGTAGCACAGCCTGTCATAATTAAAGTGTATTTAATAATCCTGCTTCGTCTAAAAAACTGATCACATTATCTAAGGGGATTAAAGGCTCATCATCTAAGAGTAACATTGGGTGAAATGGAATGTTTAACTTGTAAAAGATATGAAAATGTTTTTTTCTTAGAGTTTCCAGATGTGGGCAAGCAATTAACATGTGGGCTACTGTTAGTTGCTCATAACATTTATCGCATGTTGGTGGTTTTTCATCTGCCAATAGATAGTTATGTGTGACATGTGTATGGCCTATTCGAAGTCGGCACATTACTACTTCAATAAAACGTTCTTGATGATAGCACGTCTTCCATTCACCAAGGATAGGTTTAATTAGGTGAAGTTTGTTATTTTGTTGCGAATTCCATATAAGCTGCCAATGAGAGCTGATGGCCAGGCGAACTGCTTTAATCGCATCCCTAACAGGTACGTTTATCTTTGAAACACGCAGCTGTTTTGCCGTTGCTGCTAGTTGGTCCACGCTTTCGTTACCTTGGATCCCAACATGACTCGGGACCCAACAAAATTTTATGATGTGGCCTTCAGGTAGGTGTGATAGGATATTCAATATATCACCTGTGAATGGCTCATACTGATATTTGGAATTTAAGGCTCTAAGAGCACTTAAAGAATCAGTGAAAATAACTGCTTTTTTATGTTTTGTGCTTATAATATTTCGTACTGCCATCAACAAGGCATAGCACTCAGCGGTGTATACAGAGACGAAATGAGGCAGTCTGGTCACTTGTTCGTGTATTCCTCCTGCCACGCTGCTTCCAACATACGCAGACGTCTTCGAACCATCGGTGTAAAATTCTTTGTAAGTGTGGTACTTTTCTTGTAGCGTGCGGAATTCCTGCAGTATATGTTCACGTGGGGTATGTTGTTTTTTTATATGTGTTAGTGAGAAATCAAGGTGTTTGGAGAAGTCACTCCAGGGGGCCAATCTGTCTGGTCTTCTGGCGACGGAGAGTGCTTCATTAGGTACATTTAGGGCGTGAAATTTTTCTTCAAATCTCAGTATTAGTGGTCTAATGGCGTTTGGCTTGTTTGTGTAGTGTAGTCGTTGGTCACAGCGTGTGATAATGTTGTGGCATATATGGTTTGGCGAAGAACGAACTCTAAGGACATATGTAGACATCAGTTGCGTTCTCCTGTATTCCAAGGACGGTTCGTTACTTTCGGAGTACAAGCTAGGAATGGGCGAGGTCCGGTAGGCACCGGTTGCTAGGCGTAGCCCTTTGTTATGGATAGGGTCTAGGCGCTTGAGGTACGAGCCTCTTGCAGAACCATAGATTATGCTACCGTAGTCTACTACGTACCAACGAACGATAGATGTGTAGGAGGCATTTACGGTCGGAGCCCCAGCGCTTCCGGGACAAGACTTTCAGGACATTAAGAGCTTTATTGGCTTTGACCTTCAGATTATTAATATGTGAAAGAAAGTTAAGCTTTTTATCAAATACAACACCCAGAAACCTTTGTTCCTGTTTTACTGGCAGTAATGTTTCGTTTAATTTAAGGACGGGGTCTGGTTGCAAGCCTCGTTTGTGAGAGAACGCCACAGCAACAGTCTTTTCGTCTGAAAAACGGAAGCCGTTTTTGTTGGCCCATTGGGTAAGCTTGTTTAATGCAATTTGAGTCTGTCGTTCACATGTCGTAATGTTGGATGACCGGCACGCTATTTGGAGATCATCGACGTAAAGTGAATGCATAATAGTGGATGGTATCACCTGATTCAGCGAGTTCATTTTGACGACAAAGAGGGTTGTGCTTAAGACACAGCCCTGAGGCACACCGTTTTCCTGAGTAAATGGACGTGAAAGTGTTGAGCCTAAACGAACTTGGAACGTTCGGTCTGATAGAAAGTCGGACAAGCAGTTGAGCATCCTGCCGCGGATTCCTAGTTCCGCCAGGTCTTGTAAGATACCATATTTCCAAGTTGTGTCATATGCCTTTTCAAGGTCAAAAAATACTGCTAAACAGTGCTGCTTGTACAAAAAAGCTTCTCGTATTGTGTGTTCAAGGCGGACGAGGTGGTCGGTAGTCGAACACCCCTTCTTGTAACCACACTGATGGAAATTTATTAATTTATCGGTTTCGAGGACGTATGTTAGCCTAACGTTAATTATGCTCTCATACGATTTGGCTATACAACTTGTGAGTGCTATGGGTCTGTAGCTGGATGGTAATGTAGGATCTTTTCCAGCTTTCAGAAAGGGAATGATAAAAGCTTTTTTCCAATTCGTTGGCATTCTTCCAGACTCCCAGATAAGGTTAAAGAAGTGCAACAATGTCTTCACCGCTTCCTGGGACAGATGGGCGAGCATTTGGTAATGTATTCTGTCTGGACCAGGTGCTGTTTTCTTGCCTTGAGAAAGTACATTGTTCGTTTCCTGAAGGGTTAAGGGGGCGTTGTATGGTTTGTCCTTGAAACCTGTTGTCGGAAGCTTATGTTTTTCCATAGATTGTTTATGTTTTAGGAAGGCCGTCGAATAGTTGGCTGAGCTCGAAATAGTGCAAAAGTGCAATGCTAGTAGGTCTGCCTGTTCATCTAACGTTGTCTGAATGGTAGGAGTTGAGAGAATGGGGATGGTATATGAACTATAGTTGCCGTTAAACTTGTGCACCTGATCCCACATTCTTTTAGATGTGACAGAGCTGTTAATTGATGAGACATACTTTTTCCAGGAGAGCTTTTCGGCCTGCCTGCGGATAAATCTTGCCTTTGCTCTTGCCTGTTTAAACGATAGGAGATTGTCTTGTGTAGGGTATCTACGAAAGATTCCCCATGCCTTGTTTTGAATTTTCTTAGCCTGTGTGCACTCCCTTGTCCACCAGGGTTTAAGTCTTTTATTTAGAATGCCGGAGGATTGCGGGATGGTTTGCTCGGCTGCCGCGAGTATGCAGGTAGTGATTGTCTCATTCATTTCATCTATGCTTAAACCGTCAAGTACCTCTTTTTCTAGGGCGGCTTTTTCAGTGAATAGCGCCCAGTCTGCCAGATGTAGTTTCCACCGAGGTGGTCTAGATGTGGTAGTAGGGAGAGTTTGCGTTAATTTTATGATAGCAGGCATGTGGTCACTGCCGTAAACGTTATCTATTACACTCCATTCGAAGTCACAAAACAGCGACGGTGAGCACAGTGCCAGATCTAAGCAACTCGTCGCTCCTGTGCTTGGGGAGCAGTAGGTGACGCTACCCGTATTTAAAAGGCATATGTCGTTACTCAGAATAAAATCTTCGAGGATTTGACCTCTGACGTCTGTTGTACTGCTTCCCCAGAGCGTTCCATGCGCGTTAAAATCCCCTGCTATAACATAGGGTTCCGGCAGTTGGTCCAAAATTTTCTTCAAATCCAGAACAGTAAAATGTGTATGCGGAGGAATATATACGGAACATATGGTGACAGTTTTGTGAGCTAAAATAGTGACGGCTGCGACCTCCATGTTACTGTTGACTATTATCTCTCTTGTTGCGATGCCGCTTTTGACAACGACAGCCACACCGCCAGACAGCCGGCTAGCGTGAGCGCGGTCGCGCCGCACTACGGTGAAACCTTTAAGAAAATTTACATGTTTTTCTCCTAGGTTGGTTTCCTGTAAGCACATGGCCATTGGAGAGAAGGTACTTAGCATGTCTCTTACGTCACCTAGGTTATGAATGAGTCCTCTACAATTCCAATGTAGAATAAAAGCCATTTTGGAAACGAAAATTCAAAAGAAGAGGAGAACAAAAGAGGAGTTAGGAAGTAACGAATATGGGTGAAAGATTTGAGGTGACATGTCTGTAGATACACGGTAATCAAAACAAAAGGAACCATAACCTTTGAGGTTATGGAAATGCAAGCTCGTTTATTTACAGGGCCTTTTTGAGGCCCTGTAATTAGGGTTTTGTCTTTTCTGGAGCGGTCGAGCGAGGCTCGCCGCTCCTTAGACGCTGCCTGCAGCGACTGGCTAGCGGTAGTGTCCATAGCCTCCGGGGAAGCGTTGGACAGTCGCTCTAACGAGCGATCTGTGCGCCTTCTGGGCTTCGTCTCAGTGGACGGTGCCTTCGACGCACCTGTACCCGAGGTCGACGGGATCACCACCGTCTGCCCCATGCCCTGGCTCGTGCCAGTGCATGTCGAGGCCTCCGGTGTGGCCGTGTTGGGTGGGGGCAGGGCAGCCTTGGCTGCTCCCGCCTTGGGGGCGAGCGACGGTCGCTCCAGCACGCTGTGTGTAGCTTGAGCGGCCGCCTGATGCCGTCGTGGTGCTGCCCCCTGTTGCACCACTTCGGCAAATGATTTTCTTGGAAAGTACAGAGAAACACGTTGTCTTGCTTCGCGGAAACTTATGTTGTGCTTGAATTTCATGGTGATAATTTCTTTTTCTTTTTTCCACGCTGTGCAGGATCTGGAATACGCCGCGTGGTCCCCGTCGCAGTTCGCGCAGTGGACTTCGGCGTTGCAGTCATCATCTGTGGAGTGTCCCGTGGTACCGCACCGTGCGTAGGTAAGCTGTCCACGGCAACTCTGCGAAGCATGGCCGAATCGTTGGCACTTGAAGCAGCGCCGCGGATTTGGAATGTAGGGTCTGACAGGAAGTTTGAGATAGCCAGTTACTATTTCTTCTGGTAGTGTGCAAGAACTGAAGGTGAGTATTATGTGCTTGGTAGGGCTTTCTTTGTTGTCTCTCCGCATTTTGATACGTTGTACTTGTATGACTTTCTCGTCTTTCCAGCCCGCCAAGAGGTCGCTATCGGTTAGGTCCATTAAGTCGTCGTCCGAGACGACACCTTTCACAGTGTTCATGGTTCGATGGGCGGTGACGGTGATGGGTTTGTCCCCAAACGCTACAAGTTTTGTCAGTTTCTGGAATTGCGACTTGTCCTTTACCTCGACTAGAAGGTCCCCACTTGCCATCTTAGTGGCCTTGTAACCACCTCCGATGGTCTCAGTGAGGCACTTCGACACTAAGAACGGTGAAATGTTTCGTGCTTTCTTCTCTGTGCTTTCATAGTGTATAACATGGAACTTTGGAAAACAGTCTTCTTTCTTCGAAAGGAAATCAACGGTTGCATCGTTGCGTCCCCTTTTGTGGGGACGATCTGTTGAGAAAGGGTTAGGTGAGCCCATGAATAAGTTGTGTCTTCGGTAACAATGCCAGCCACCCACCATCGAGCCCAACAAGGGGACACGACAGAGGCTGTGGTGTATCACGCCCTGCCCTGCCAGCTGTACATTATCACTATAACCGAATATGGTAACCCAAGGTTGGAGCACCACACAGGGTTAACCCTCGCCGCCCAGAGAATGGAAGTAAATTGAAGAGAGGAGATGACAGGAAAGATTAAAAGTGAGAGGGAAAGACGAAGATGAGGGGAGAGAGAGACAGGAAAAGGCGACTGCCGATTTCCCCTGGGTGGGTCAGCCCAGGGGCGCCGTCTACGTGAAGCCGGGGCCAAAGGGGTGTGTTGCCTCTGCCGGGGGGCCTTAAAGGTCCAATCACCCGGCGTCGGCTCAACCCCCAGGATCCCCTTTTCCCCGGACACGGCAAAGCCACGCACGGCTAGGCGTGGGAGGGGGTCGAAACCCCCCCGTTAGCTCGGGTCCGTGGTGTCGCTACACACCAAACGCCTGCTTCCACAGACGGAGAAATAATGGGTACTGCATTACGCATGACAGGTACCAAAAGTTGGATGCATGCACATTAATTTCAGCGTTTAGGGAATACTCGTTGCTTCATAGTTGCCACGACCTATGCGACCAGGCAGTTCTTATTCCCTCTGGGAGAGAGATCCGTTCTGCAGTTGACACGATATAGCCTGCTTCTGATGATGACTCTTGTTATTACATAATAGTACAGGCGAGTTGCTGGTACCGGCAGTAAAGTATATTGTGAGGCTGTTGGGACATGTGAGTGAGTTGAACCTCTTCCTGGGCGATACTCCAAGCACAGGAATACCTCATGTTTGAGCGCCGCACTTACCTTTCGCTGCCTGGAATCCAGGTGGGGCGTACAGCACTGACCTCAGCTTTTCGCAGTGGCACAGATTTAGTCTGGTGGCATTTGGAGCCGATGCAGATATGTAACCTCGGTGCGTTCGTAATGAAGAACGATGCCACAATAACGGCGATGCACAGGTAAACAAGCGCCTTCGGCGACACGCGGGATCTCATTTCACTCTGTATGAAAAACAAAAAGATCGCTTAGAGACTTACTGACGTATAACATGCAATATACGAGTTTTGGTTCGTTGCGGAAAAGAAGTATGCGACACTCTGCCCTCACAGATTGTTGGAGAATGTGAACACTTCTTCAGAACAGTCGTGTTCTTGAGTTTATGATGATGTGACATGAAATACCATAAATCATCAAGGGCCATTTGAGGGCCAAAGAGCGCCAGTTCATGGGACAAAACATGTGAGCAATGATTATGGTGAGTGGCTCTATAATGGCCTTATATCTTTTACGCACCTTTAGTGCGCAGAATTTTAAGTATTAAAATCACGAGAGCGTAGTTGCGTAGTGAGAATGAATGGCGAGTGGTCGTGATAATAAAACTATGGTTATATGGCATGAGCACGAATGCCTCGTCAACGCCCTTGAGTCCAAGGGCTGTGAGGCAGGTGCTTTCTTTAAGTGCAACTACCGCAGCAGCAGACTCTGTTAAGAGGCCGTGCTACGGAATGCCTGGGTAAATGACGTGAAAGCTATCCACATCTTTTAAAAACGAAAGCAATGACTGAGGTTTAAAAAGCAGTTCCCGACTTATTAACATCGACGGCTCGAGTGGTATTTGCTGTCGGTAGGACGGCGGAAAGTGTTTCCTTCTAATAGCGTCTAATTGTTTGCATTGCATCAGAATGTGGAGCACGGTAAGCGGTTCACCACAACTCTCACACATGGGTAGATCATTACGGGACAAAAGGTGCGAATGTGTGCTGCGTGTGTGTCCTATCCATCATCTAGTGTCGCTTCTGTGCGGCGTGACTTCAATACTGGTGGCCAATTTCGAATCCACGGTTTTATTACATGTAGTTTTATTGTGCGTTTCATGGTCCCTTAACCGCTGCCAGTAAGCCCTGAGCGTTTTCCTCAGCAGGGTGTTCCAGGTACATTCAAGGGACAGCTACGGTTGAACCGGTGGTGTCGTGCTTTTGAGTTCACAGCGGTAATGCATAGCGAGGAATACGCAAGAAGGTCGATTTTGATGTCGATAGTCTAATGGAGACATAGATAACGTTCCCATTTTCCCGCCATTGATATCAAGCGCTTGCTTGCCACGTGATATAACCTTAATGAAACCTTTATATCTATCTTAATGAAAAGCAACAAATATTGAAGCCGAAGAAGGCATAAGGGATGATAAATGTACTGTTTTAAGTGTATTGTAGTAATTATCATATAGATCTGAAGAAAGTAAAGTGGGCGAAATGACTTGACGACGACTAGGACCACAAGGAGACTCCTACCGCTACATGACATTCCTATATTGTTTTGAAATGCGAAGCACTTCTTAGCGAACCAAAGACACTTTGAGCGTATCTATCTATCTATCTATCTATCTATCTATCTATCTATCTATCTATCTATCTATCTATCTATCTATCTATCTATCTATCTATCTATCTATCTATCTATCTATCTATCTAGCCGGCTACGTCTGCGTGCTCTCGTGATCGCCTCCTTAACGTGGTGTGACCAAAATTTGCATGGGAGAGTAAGAGGGTTTGATGAATACGACTTTCTGTTGATGACATGAATAACGTGAAAATCCTGTCGCGTACGTCGTCAAACCCTTTCCTCCAGAAATGTGTGGCACATACCCGTATACCACGGCCCGTGGTATGCGGGTAAGCGCCACAGGTGATTGGTATTGGTACATTGGTAATTTAAATGCGAGAGCGTTCAGAAAAACCGACAGCGGCAGCGTATACCCCAAGAATGCAAAAAATAAAAATTAGAATTCCCAGCAGGAACTGAACCCAAACATTTTGTGTGGCAGTCAGGTATTCTAACACACAGCCACGCCAGGTCTAGAAACTACTTTGGAAAAAGGCCCTGCGCAAGCGTAATGTCGGTGCAACGTCAATTTTGGTTGTAGTGCTGGCTATCTAATTTTATAACAAAGCAATAAACACTACATATGTACTCTTATGATACAGGCGTCATATCGGGTCAACGTCAGTTGTGGTTGTAGTGCTGGCTAATTTTACAACAAAGCAATACACACTACATATGTACTTCTAAGGTACAAAAGTCGTGTCGGGTTAACGTGAGTAGTGGTTCCAGTGTTGGCTCCGCTTTTATAGCAGTCTAAAAAATTTTATATTTGTATTCCTGTGATTTAGCAAGCTATATTCAAGCGTCTCTACACCCTGGAGGAACGCGAGAACGAAAATTACGTATGATATTCACAACATCGCACCGCAGCGTGCAGTTGGTTTCGATAACACAGACGTCTGCGCTCTAACGTGGCTGCTGATACTACGTCAGATCGTAAGTTACCATTTCAACGTAGGTGTAGTCGGCGTGCCTGGTCAGCCCTATATGTGCACACAACTCCTCTCCGTTTACAAAAACACGTCGATCCACCTCGTAACGCTTGGCTCAAAGCCACAAAAAATGCGACATAGATTTACTGGCTGACTGTTTCGCATGAAACCGATTCCCACATGGCATGGGATCTGCCGATTTTTTTTTTTTTCCGAAGCAGTTTGAAGAAATAGCGTGGCTTTGTGGCAGAGCACCTGCTTGCCACACAGACGGCCCGGGTTCGATTCTCACTCGAACCCGAAGGTTTTATTATTTTATTTGCATCTTTCTCGATTTTTGGGTCACAGACAAGAAGATTTTTCGTTCACGACCAACGACGCCGACACCGGTATTTCTGTGAAACAAGCTCTTTAACGCTATCGCATTAATATGAACCAACTACCCCTAATCTACATGTCCTGAATATAAAGCGTGAGTACCATACATTACAAACAGAACAGAGTTCTCAAAGAATAGTTAATCTCTGCATACGTATTTATTGTTTCGATTTAGTGTCCCTTGAGTTAGCGCGCGACGTCAATTGCACGCGAAAAAACAAAACATGCATTGCGTCGGCACTCTTTTCAAGAGCGAAATTCCCGAGTTCCAAACGATCAACCATCCCCGTTCCCCGCCTTTGCTTTGTAGGACTAGGACTAGGGTGGCTAGAATGGGGAGGTGTGATGACCGGCCTCCGGAGGCTGGCCCAAAAGCGCGTTCCTGCCGCGCGGTGGCGCTGATGGCGGGGGCGCGATGGAACATGTACTGATTGAATGTGGCGATATTCACCCAGGTATACGTGTGGGCACGAGTCTACATGAAGCCTTGGGCTTTAGGGACAACAATGGAAAGCTGAACACGTCCGCGAAGAAATAAGTAAGAGACGGTTAGAGTATTTGTGGC